>NC_022011.1:3430849-3438449 GCF_000317375.1 Microtus ochrogaster
AGACCAGGCAGGTCTCGAACTCACAGAGATCCGCCTGCCTCTGCCTCCCGAGTGCTGGGATTAAAGGTGTGCGCCACCACCGCCCGGCCTATAAACATTAATGTTCCCTTTTTATGATAAACTTCCATCTATCTATTGTGCTATTACACAAATGCACACATGGAAGGCAGCATTAGTCACTGATTTCCCCTATCAAGAACATTATTACCAAAAAAAAGGGAGCTTAACTAAATATTCTTAGTCTGACTCCTAGTTAGTAATAAATACACTCAAAACAGTCAAAATGACAGTCAAATGCCACAAGCAAATGACAAAACCTCCAACCTACTCTACGTTACACATTAGAGGTAAAGTACAGTCTATAATAGTATGTGCTTTCCAACTGCAGACATTAATTCTATATATAATTCAGTGTCTTCTTTTTCTAAATACAAAACATATTTCAGGTCATCAGATACATCAGGCAAGTGTACTCGACACACACATAATTCTGACTCTAACTTCAGTTAAGACAATGAAAAGCAGACTGAAGGTAATAGTCTTAAAATACAATAAAAACTACAACATGAACAGAAAGGAAAATGAGTGAAGAATGAAATTGAGAAAAACAGAAATTATTGATATTTTACAATATGTAAAATTGTCAAACTCAAAAAAAAAAAAAAACCCACACATGACAGGGCAAGGTGTGTGTGTAGAAAAGGCTCTTTCTGGAACCAGATCACAGGTCTACCCCAGGTTCTATCTCTAGAAGACTCAGTTTTCGCATGTGATAAACAAAAATACCACTTATTTTATACCACAGGTGTTATCACATTCACGCTTATAGCGACTCAAAAATTAATTTCATCTGGGTTTTAAATTCTCATCTTTAGGACCCATAAATAGAAATAACACCTATAGGTGAAATGTGACTCCAAGTTACAACAGAATCTGCAAAGCTATGGTGAACTAAGTGCATCTCCCTGGGAGAACTGCACATGTAAATATAATTTCCTTCAGTGTCATTGGTGCCCAGACTCTGAATAGAAATCCAAGAATCCAGCTAAACAGTCCCGGAAATTCAAAAGACCGTTTAAAATCTTAAGGGGCATCAAATACAAAATTTTGCTTGCTTTTGTGGAGACAGGGTTTTTCTGTGTAACCCTGGCTGTTCTGGAACCCACGGTGTAGACCAAGTGCCTCGGAAGTGGTGGGATAAAAGGCTTATGCCACCAACGACCATAATAAAATCCATTTTAAAATGATTCATTCAGGGGCTGGAGAGATGGCTCAGTGGTTGAGAGCATTGCCTGCTCTTCAACAAGACCTGAGTTCAATTCCCAGCAACCACATGGTGGTTCACAACCATCTGTAATGAGATCTGGCGCCCTCTTCTGGCCTGCAGGCATACATGCAGGAAGAATACTGTATACGTACTAAATAAAGCTTAAAAAAAAAAATGATTCATTCACTTCAAATTGGGGCATTACACTAACACCTCCCCTCTCCACGAAAAGTTACTTCCAGGACTAACAACACGTTATTTCACCCAAGCGAATCAGACTGCACCGTCATTTCCTTACGGTGTAAATGCTGCCCTAGGGTTCATCTTCACAGTCTTATTTCCAATCTAAGGACTGAAACTCTCAGAAGCCTTGGGCCTGGAACTACCGATTACCTCAAAACAAGTCCAAGGCCAAGAATAAAAACCGGAAGCAATAACTTTGTTCCCAGGCAACTCAAAGCCTGGGAGCATATCCAAGAGACCTGCCTGGCAGCGCCACCATTTTTCCACCCTCTCCCCCCACTTCGTATTGTCATCATCATCTGGCCCACTCGAACCCCAGAAGGTCTGAATGGACCTTAGCAGGAGATAATGCGCTGGGCCAGCAGCCCAGCGCCCTCCCCCGACGTTCCCATTCATTCATCTCGCCATCCACAAACCCCTAATTAGATGGGGATCCAGGACCGGTGCTGCGGCTGTCACGCTCGCTCCCCTCCCGGTGGAGCAGGGCCCGGGAGGGGCCTCCCCCCGGCTGCACAGAAGCAGCTGCGCCCTCGGCCCTCCAGCTCTCGCCATTGTCTCTGCCCACAACAGGCAGATGCCGCCCCTGCCAGCACCGGGATGGGGCACTCGAGGCGCAAGTCCCCAGCTGCGTGCGACGCTAGTAGACAACGCGCTCGCCCCGGGAATCCCACACGGAGGGGCAGCTCCCTCGCCCTTCACCAAAGTTTCATGCTAACTAAAACCCAGATCCGGGGGGAACCGAGCGAGTCTACGGGGGCATCTGGCGCTGGGGAGCACCGGTCCCCTCGGCCACGGTAATCAGGCTCATGTGTTTCCTAGGAGCGCCCGCGGCCCGCCGAGGCTGGCTACACGGAGGGAAAACGCCGAGGTGAAGGAGACCTGGCGCCAGCCGAGCATCCATCTCCCTCCCCGCGCGCCCGCCGCACTCACCTCCATCTCGGCGTCCGCGGGGCCCGCGCCCGCCGCACACGACGGGGCCGCCGGCGCCACGCCGCCCTCGGAGCCGCCTTTGTTGCCGCTCCCGCTCCCGCCGGCGGGCGCCGCGGCTTTGGAAGGCGCGCACTCGGGAGGCGGGGGCGGCGGAGGCTCGGCCGCCGCCGACGTGTTCCGGCTGCGTCACCCAACGAGGCCACGGGCAGGCGCGGCGCAGAGGGAAGCGGCCTGGGCTTGCGCGGCTCTGGCGTCCCGGCCCGCCGAGGAGCGAGACCCGCCCGCAAGCTCTCACGCGCGGCGGCTCCGCCACCGACCCGAGCCGGCCCCGCCGCGGCGCTCGCCCCGGAGTCCTCTTCCGCCGCACTCGGCTCCGCTCCGCTCCGCGGGGTTTACTTCACGGCGGGAATCACGTCGACCAGGGTGGGCGGGGCCAGCGGGGTCACGGGGGTCAGGGAGGGCGGGCTGACTGAGGAGGCGGAGGGCTGAGGGAAGGGGAAAGGAAAGCGAAAGGTCCTCGGAGGCCTTCCGCGCCTTCTCCGCTCCGAAGCGGACTCTTCTCCAACCACCGGGAAGGCCGCCTACGCCACCACTTCCAACCCTCGCGAGATCGCTAGTTCCCCCTCACAGGACGGCCCGCGACGGCGCATGCGCCGGCTCCTCCTTGTCCCCGCCTCCTCCAGGCCTCCGGCAAACTGCGGAGGGAGGGTGGGCGGGGCCTCGAGGCGGCGCGGCGGCGTAGGTTTCCGTCTCTGGTCGTCGGCGTGACGCGAGCGGTCGGACGGCTCCGTAACGGCTCGGCGGCTCTCTGCCCGTCCGCGCGCACGCCCGCACGCCCGGTGGCTCCCGGCCGGGGCTTGCCTCTTTTCAGGGGGAGGGGGCGCGGGGGCGTGACGCCAAGTGACGTCGGACGTCCAGGAAATCAATGACCTCGGGTTGCAGGTCCGTGCAGCCCCTTCCAGTGTTCGGCTTTTGTGGCCGGCGTGTAGACTCGCCCCCCCCCGAGAGCACGAATGGCCTCCGACGGAGACAGATGTTGGCTTGTTTTTTCGGCGTAAATCAAAACAAAATGCACATTCTTGTCGCCTTGAGAACTGCTTGTCAGGGGAAGCAGAGGCTGATCTCTGAGAGCTCGAGGCCAGCCTGGTTTACAGAGTGAGTTCCAGGAAAGCCTTCGAGCTACACAGTGAGACCCTGTCTTAAAAATTAAAGAAGAAAAATTCTTAGTTGGGCAATGCTGGCAGAGAAATCCTGTCTCGAAAAATTATTGATGTTGCTTAGGACACGTGGAGGCTCTAAGTAAGGCCTTGCTTCTGCTCCTGTATCACCTCACCATCTACTCCCAAGCGTACAAGGTCTTTGTTATCTTAATCTGTTCGTGATTTAGTGGCCTCCGACTTCTAAAAAAGGAAGTCTCTTCAAGAGCTAATTAATTATGCCGAATTTCAAATCTCTTGGAAGAGCTATGTACGAAGTTCAAATGTTTGTACTACTCTAGTAATTCTCCAGTCAAAACGCTCTCGAAAACTCTCATTGAAATACTTCCGAAAGCTGGAGTTGTAGGTCGGTTGGTGAAGTGCTTGACCTTGCGTGAGCCCTGGGTTTGAACCCTAGCCCAAACTGATTTGCCAGTGGTGAGGCATCCTCCATCTCTCCCACCTTTCCATCACCTCTTCATCCATCTTGGTGGCACTGGGAGCTGCTGTGTGTCATGCAGTAGACCCTTTTGTCCAACAGCTTTATTTGCGAATGTTCCTTGTGTGTTGTGTTGTTGGTCAAGTTCAAGGCCTCTGGCTTTGGTACGACATCATTACTGGGCCCTCATGGATACTCCTCTCCTATATCTTGCTGTTGCTGCAGGATCATGGAGATCCTGTGGTTATGGTTCCCCAGGATCATGGGGTGGATGTTAGGGAGTGCCGACTCAAAGCCCTGGATGTGTGCCTGGGTGGTAGCTGAGTTGATCAATCTGGGCCGCTGGCGCTGTCACCCTCAGTGGGGAGCGGAGCCAGCTCTCCCATGTCCTTTGAGGGGCAGCTTTCTCAAGTAGGGGGACACAACCATCTCCTTTGAGGGGTGGGGGAGGGGGCAGGGTTAGCTCTCCCCCTGCCAGTGAGGGGCTGGGAGCAGCTCAGCACAGCCATTGACTTTTTTTTTTTTCTTTTTTGAGACAGGGTTTTTCTGTAGCTTTGAAGCCTGTCCTGGAACTCACTCTGTAGACCAAGCTAGCCGGCCTTGAACTAACAGAGATCCACCTGCTTCTGCCTTCCTAGTGCTGGGATTAAAGGCATGCGCCGCCACCACCACCAGGCCTACAGTCCTTGTACTTTAACACACAGTTCAACACATGGTTAGACACATGGTTCACATGGGCCATGGTAACACAGGCAACAGACATCAACACAGACCCCAACTGCATCTAAGCTACAAAGCCAGACACGGCCAGTAGCAGCAGCTTGGTTCCAGTTGTCACCATGGCCCAGGTTGGTATTGCAGGCCTCTTATCAGAATGAGCCCAGCTGCAACAAACTCCAGAGAGACCTGAGTTTCAGATTATCTTGTTCCAGGAAAGACCAGAAACTGAGACTACTCTGGCACCACCCAGGAATGGACCATCCAAGGGGAAAGTACCTAAAGGAAATCCTAACATTTCACCCATTATAGATAGGATCACCTGATGTCCCTTAGTCCAACACACACCCATCCCCTTTTACCAGGGCACTCCTAGACAAATGTCAGCCAATCAGGGGTACTGAATCCTTGAAATCCCTCACCCCAACATATGCTATTTAAAAAAAAAAACACCCCAACTGAGCTCGAGGCTCTCTGATCACGCCAATGCATTAGACACACAGAGAGTTCAAGTTCAAACTTGAGTAAAAGCTCTTTGCTTTTACATACAGGATTCAGTCTCTGTGGTGGTCTTTTGAGGGTTCCCATAATGTAGGTATAACAGTCCCCGGACTCCAACATGGCCCCAGGTAGCAGCCCAGATCCCAGGTAGCCACACAGCCTTCAATGGTAACAGGAGCCACAGTAGGGCCACGAACCAAGACGTGAACCCTGACCACAGCTTGGGCCTAGACAGCCCTATGGTCCTGAGTGGCAGTGCAGCCCCTCCATCTGTAGGGCCCCTGTGGCAGCCTGACCCTCAGGTACCAATGTGGCCCAAAGTGTTGACCCAGACCCCTGGCATCTTCACAGTCTTTGGTGGCAACAAGTTAGAGAAATCATCTCGGACTCTGGATATGGTAGGGCCACAGACATAGCCATCGGCAGCAACTCAGGACCAGATGACATCAGGTAGGAAGCTCAGGCCACCTACATCCTGTATGGCCCTGGTTGCAGCATGACCTTCGGTCACCACCATGGCCTCAGATGTCTGCCTAGACCCCGGGCATTTGCACTGCACTCAGTGGTAAGAGAAGCCATGGACATCAATGTAAGCCCTGGCTGCGGTAGGGCTGTGGACCCAGACATGGTCTTCAGCAGTAGCTAGGGACCCAGATGACATCACAGGCCCAGCAACACAGGCCACTCAGATCAGCATGACCCCAGCAGCTACACATTCCTGGGACCCCAATATGGCCACAGGTGGCAACCCCAAAATCTGGCATTGTTGTGCCTGAGTCTAAGGACCCCAATAAGACCATCATGGAGCCACACTTCCAAATGCAAAAGCAAGGTTTCGTTTATTAAGTACGGGCTAGCGTGGGTCCTCTGCCTCACAGTCTGACACAACAGATGGAGGGAGAAGGACCCCGTCTACTATTGACAAAAACCGCAAAATACAAAATTCCTTATCCTATATCACAACTGGCTAAAGGTAAGGTATAGCTGAGCTGTTAGCTCCTGATATGATGTAGGTGGGTCATCTGTCTATGTGTTACTTTCATTGGTTAATAAACTGCATTGGCTTTTTTGACAGGGCAGGATATAGATAGGTGGAGCAGACAGAACAGAATTCTGGGAGGAAGAAGGCAGTGAGGAAGTAGCCATGAAGCTCCAACTCGAGATGGACGAAGGCTAGAATCTTTCCCGGTAAGCCACCACCTCGTGATACGGATTACTAGATATGGGTTAAAACAAGATGTGAGAGTTAGCCAATAAGAGGCTAGATATAATGGGCCAGGCAGTGTTTAAATGAATAGTTTGTGTGTGTTGTTATTTCAGGTGTAAAGCGAGCCGTGCGGGAGCTGGGCGGGACTAAAAGCAGGCCCGCTCCCCTGCTACTACACTAATAGGCTGTTAGTATATAAGGGAGACAGCAACAGGCCCCCAGGTTATGTCCTCCAGACATCTGCTGACCCTGTGCTAACCACAGGGGCAAACAGTGGCTAATCAGGTACCTACAAGGACATTTGAAGGAAGCAGATGTAAACAAATGTACCCTGGTGGGTCACACTGACCAGGGCAGACACATTTTTAGGGAATGTTTATGGCTTTCCTGGGCTGCATTCAGCCCCCTGGTTAGGCCCTGTCTAAAATGGAGTTCTTTCTCAAAATGGAGTTTGTTTTTCTCCTTCAGGCATCCTTGTGGCCTTTGGCGGCAACATGGGTCATGGACATCAACACAGACCCCAATGGAGCTGGGACCATGGACCCAAACATGGTTCCTGGCAGCAGCCTAGGTCAGGATGTCACCATGGCCCTAGGTGGCAGTGCAGGTCTCTCAGATCAGCATTGCTCCAGCGGCAGGGTGGCCCTTGGATACCGACATGGCCCCACTAGACCCTCAGTGGCAACAGGCATAGTGGATATCAGCACGTACCCTGGCTGCGGTAAGACTGTGAACCTAGACATGACCCTCAGCTGCAGCTCAGGCCTAGAAGCCTCCATGGCCTCTGGTAATTCAGGGTGGCCCCTGCAGTGGCATGGCTCTTGGGCATCAATGTGGCACCCCAGACTCCAGGTATCCTCACTTCCTTCGGTTATAATAGGAACCACAGACATCAACACAGACCACAGCTGTAGCAGGGCCATTGACCAAGACATGGTCCTTGGCAGATGCCCAGACCCAGACGTTAGCATGGTCCAAGGGGCAAGCAGGTTACCCACATCAACTTGTTCCTTACTGCCTTTGCCTCTTCAGATCTGCCTCTCTTCACAGCACATGAGCCATTCTGCCTCTCTCTCTCTCTCTCTCTCTCTCTCTCTCTC
>NC_022011.1:3438549-3441728 GCF_000317375.1 Microtus ochrogaster
CTCTCTCCTTCCCTTTCTCTCCCTCCCTCCCTCTCTTTCATACACCAATATATATAATGGTGCCAATGGTTCCTCCTCCCTGCCCAGGGCAAGCAAGTGACCCTGGGCAGGCATGTGAGTGTCCTTCATTCACTGGGCCCTAATCCTGCATTTTTAAAAAATAAATGTGTTTTAATAGTGAAAAATCTACTTTTTCTACTTTTATGGAGGTATGATTGACAGATGAACTAGGGGTTTAGCTCAGTGGTAGAGCTCTCTTGCTGAGCATATTCAATCCCTGAAACAGAAAGAAGGAAAATGTGTTTTTTCAAGGTGTGTAATGTGATGTTTAGAAATGCAGATATATTGTGAAATGACTACTACAAGCCTTTTACCATCATCTCTTATATTTACTGTGTATATGAGAGAGGTATTTAAGGTCTAGTGAGGATGTAGTTTAGTGGTGCATAACTTTTCTGGCCTGCAGAAGGCCCTGGGTGAGATAATACACCAATGCAAAAATCGAGGGGCTAAGGATCCGGCTCGGTTGGTAGGAGTGTTTGGTGTGAAGAGGCCCTGGGTTAAATTCCTAGAACTGCACATAACTGCGCATGATGGCACACACCTATAATGCCAATACTTGGGAGGTATAACTGGGACAACCAGAAGTTCAAGGATATTCTTAACTACATATTCAAGAACAGCCTAGGCTACATAAGACCATGCCTCAAATAAATAGTAGTAATAAAAGGTAAGCAATGTTTTCTTTTATTGAAAATAGATTTTTTCATACAATATATTGTAATTATTGTTTCCTCTCCCCCTGATTTTTATCAATTCTTCCCCTTCTCCTATCCCATCTGATCCACATCCTTTCTGTCTCTCATTAGAAAACACACAGGCCTAGCAAGCACAAGGCCCTGGGTTCAGTCTTCAGCTCTTGGAAAAGACAAAATGAATCGTAATATAATTATCTATGTTTTCCAATGGTCCCCCGCCCCAAAGGGGTCTCAACACACAGGCTGAAAACTGCTGGTTCAGAAGGCCTTGTCTCTTGCTGTCCTCTATCCCCTTTGAATCGTACACATTTTCCACCTCCTCTTTGGAGTTCCCTGAGCCCTGAGGGGAGAGTTTTGACAGAGACGTCCCTTTTATGAATGTATTTAGGGAGTTTTCCAAAGTCTCTCATGCTTCGCACTTGTCCAGTTGCAGTCTCTGTATTTGTTCCTATCTGCTGCAAGAGGAGACTTCTCTGACAACGACAGAGCACGGCACTGATCTATGAATATCAGAATGCCTCTCATTCTGACTATCTTTCCTCTTATGTTTTTTCCCTTTGAATTCTCTCATACCTGATGTTACCCTTCTAGCCCATTGTAACTCCTTCTCTCGTGGTGTTCTCATCCTTCTTTGTTCTTCACAGTGTAAATACCCACATAATCTTTCAGACAATACAGGAGTCACACAAAAGGTCGCATTTCATTTCTTAAGTAAATGATTAAAAACAGACAGCTCACATGCTATAAATCTAAATAACTTGTCATATAGCAAGAAAGGAGCATTTTTTTTCTCAGCCATCTCCCTAATTGGTGGTTTGTAGCTTGCAACTGCAAAGAATCATTTTGTTAACTATCTAGAGAGGTAGTTCTTTTTTAAAAAACATTTATTTATTTATTTATTTATTTATTTATTAGTGAGGTGTTGGTGGCACACGCCTTTAATCCGAGCACTGTGGAGGCAGAGGCAGGTGGATCTTTGTGAGTTCAAGGTCAGCCTGGTCTACTAGAGCTAGTTCCAAGACAGGATCCAAAGCTACAGAGAAACCCTGTCTCTAAAAACAAAACAACAACCAAAAGATTTATTTATTATGTATATAGTGTTCTGCATGTATGTATCCCTCTTTACCAGAAGAGGACACTAGATTTTATTAGAGATGGTTGTGAGACACCATGTGGTTGTCACTAACTGAACTCAGGACCTCTGGGAGAGCAGCCAATACACTTAATTTCTGAGTCATTTCTCCAGCTCCCCGAGTGGTAGACTTATAAAGGATTTTAAAGAAGTTATATATAAAATTAAACTATTAAAGGGTATAAGAAAAATAAGGATATTGTGTACTTTATATTTCTGAGTGTATAAACATATTAAACTAACATTTTGTGATTAACAGTCATAAAAGCTGGGCTTACTGGTACTCCATGAGCACCCTGGTTTGTTTGGTTTTTTTTTTGAACTGATTGATTTATTTTATATATATATATTCTGCTCCCTTCCTGCCTCTCCCCTCCCTTTTAATCCTCACCCAAGATCCCCTGCTCCCAATTTACTCAAGAGACCTTGTCTTTTTCTTCTTCCCGAGCACCCTGTTTGGTGTGTTGTAAATTCTTTAGCTCTGGGTACTATAAATTTCTTTGTATCCGCTCAATCGGCACTTCCCAAGACACAGTGCTTTAAATCTTAAAATGTGCTTTTCTGCCCTGTGTGTAATGCTTGAGCATAAAAGAGAAAACCTTTAATGCTTTCTGGGGTCTATGAAGTCATATTGCTTTCTGTAGTCCTGGCCAGTTAGAAAATCTTTTCCTGTGGTATATCTAAACCAAAGCGTTTTTGTTTCTAGACTTCGGTTACTTGCTCCCTGTCACGTGCACAAATTTCAGGACCCAACATGAAAAAAATAGGTAGTTGGCTAAACCTTGGGTCTTCAGGTTACAGACCCAGATCATAAAACTGAGGTTAGGAATTCATGCAGAGTTGATCACTGTCCTAGGTTCTCAGCCAGACCTAGCAAAAGAGACTGCACAACAATTAGGCTGCTTTGTACTTTTCGCCTTAGTCCAACAGATCAGACAGCTTGTTATGTGTCCTTGTGAATTGGGTTGCCTTTTCTGAGTATAGTTCATCTTAAAAGCCATTATTAATGTACCTGGTCTGATCTAAAGCTACTTTGAAATTTTATATCAGTTGATCTTGTACATCTGTCCTGACCACTGTGGAAAATTTCACTATTTCCTTGGCGTCAGCCTGAGCTGTGATCTATAACAGGTCTTTGGGGGAACTTATAACCTCTGACATATGTAGCACTTCTTTGTATTCATTTTATTCATCAAATTTTTTTTTTGTGGTTTTTCGAGACAGGGTTTCTCTGTGGTTTTGGAGCCTGTCCTGGAACTAGCTCTTGTAGACCAGGCTGGTCTCGAACT
>NC_022011.1:3442478-3446547 GCF_000317375.1 Microtus ochrogaster
TCTCATCAGTGAATTTCATTCTGTTAGGTTGACATCTTGAATATTAGTTATTATGTGCTGCTCCTTTGACAATGGTCACTGGCATATCATGAGCATTAGTCAGCAGGGGTCAAGGCACTAAGGAGGCACGTGACTTCTCCATGTTCAGTGAGCTTGTGTAGGTCGGTGTTGGCTTCAACAATAAGGCCTTTTGGAGAGCAAGCAATAGCCTTGACAATAGCCGGTGTTGTTTGGGAGTTCCCGTACAACTCCTTTGGCCAACAACTCAATTAAATGTAACTGATTCCCAGTACTGAAAAATTCATTTGGTGATGAGAGATGTCCAGCTGGGACTCTGTCTCCCTTCTTATGTGACCATTTCATTGGAATTTATTACATATATGTATATATTATAGGAAGCATCTACTGTATTAGGTTTTCATAAAACTCTCCAATGGCCCTTAGTTTTAGATGTCCCTCCCCATGTTTCCTCCCTTGCCCCCTTGTCCCACCTGCTCCCTGTTTTATCCTCCCATACATACCAGTCTCCCCACACCCCATGCATTGATGAATGTGTATTCTATTTCCTCTTCCTAAGGGGATCCATCCCTAGTCCCATAGTCCCTTATTCTATACATATATAGTGTAATCTATATATACCTATATATGTGCACATATTTATGTATATCTATATATACTCATATATAGATAGACACATACAGATTACATACATATGTGTATAGATAGGTATACGTACATATGCATATACGTAATATATATATATACAACGTCTGTGATTATTTACATTATAGCTTCCTTATCAATGACTTAACAGCTAACATCCACATATAAGTGAATACATACCACATTTGTGTTTCTGGGTCTGAGTTACCTCACTGAAGACCCATTTTTTTCTAGCTCCATCTATTTATCTGCAAATTTCATTATTTCATTTTTTAATTGCTGAGCAATATTCGATTATGTAATTGTACCACATTTTCTTTATCCATCCACCTATTGATGAACATGTAGGTTGCTTCCAATTTCTGGCCATAGTGAATAGAGCAGCAATGAACATGGTTGAACATGTGTCTCTGTAGTAGAATGAAGAGTTCTTTGGTTATATGCCCAAGAATAGCATAGCTGAATCTTGAAGTAGATCTGTTCCCAGCTTCCTGAGGAACCACTACACTGATTTCCACAGTGGCTGTATATGTTTGGACTCCCCCATCAATGGAGGAGTGTTCCTCTTACTCCACAGCCTCACCAATATGAGCTGTCATCTGTTTTATTGATCTTAGCCACTCTGACGGATATAGGATAAAATCTCCAAGTATTTTGACTTACATTTCCCTGATGACTAAAGATCTTAAACATTTCTCTAAGTTTTTCTCAACCATTTGAGTTTCCTCTTGAGAATTCTCTCTTTAGATCTATACTCCATTTTTTAATTGGTAAACTTGTTTTCCTGATGTCCAGGTTTTTGAATTCTTTATATATTTTGGATATTAGCCATCTAGCAGATGTGTAGTTTGTAAAAAAAAAAATCTTTTCCCATTATATAGGCTGCCATTTCGAATGATGGTGTTCTTTGCTGCATAGGATTTTTTTTTGGGGGGGGGTTTCGAGACAGGGTTTCTCTGTCAGCTCCCTAATTGGTGCTGGGATTAAAGGCATGCACCACCACCACCCGGCTGATATTTTCAGTTTCATGAGGCTCCATGTTTGAATTTTATCTTAGTGCCTATGGTATTGGTGTTCTGTTCAGAAAGTCATCTCCTGTGCCAATAACTTCAAGACTACTCTCCACCTTTTCTACTATCATATACAGTGTATTTGGCCTTATGTGTAAGTCTTTGATCCATCTGGAATTGAGTTTTGTGCAGGGTGTATGGATCTATTTGCATTCTTCTATATGCAGCTGTCTGGTTTGACCAGCACAATTTGTTACAGATGCTGTCTGTTTTCCAGTGTGTATTTCCAGCTTCTTTATTAAAAATCAGCTGTCCACAGGTATGTGCATTTATGTCTGGGTCTTCGACTGATTCCATTGATTAAATTGTTTTTTATGCCAATACTGTGTGGTTTTTATTACCATTGCTTTGTAGGACAACTTGAGATCAGGAATGGTGAGGCCTCCTGTAGTTATTTCAGTGTTCAGGATTGCTTGAGCTATCCTGGGATTTTCATGTTTCTAAATGAAGCTGAAAATTGTCCTTTCAAGAATGTGAAAAGTTGTGTTGGAGCTTTGATGGGAATTGCATTGAATCTGTAGGCTTCTTTTGGTGAGATGGCCATTTTTACTATATTAAGCCTATTGATCCATGAACATGGAAGATCTTCCTGTCTTGTGATATCTTCTTCAATTTCTTTCTTCAATGTCCTAAAGTTTGTAATTATGCAGGTCTCCCATTTGCTTGTTTAGAGTAATTACAAGGTATTTTATATTACTTGAGGCTATGATGAAAATGTTGTTTTGCTGATTTCTTTCTCAGTCTCTTTGTCATTTGCATATAAGGGGGCTACTGATTTCTGGGAGTTAACTTTGTATCCAGATACTTTGATAAACATGGTTATCAGCTGGGGAGCTCCCTGGTGGAATTTTTAGAGTCGCTTAAATAATATCATATCATCTGCAAAAAAATACTTTGCCTTTTTTTTTCCAATTTGTACCCCCTTGATCTCCTTCAGTTATCTTATTGCTGTAGCTAAGACTTTAAGTACTGTATTGAATAGGTCTGGAGAGACAAAGTGAACAACATGGTCTTGTTCCTGATTTTGGTGGAATTGCTTTGAGTTTATCTCTACTTAAGTTGATGTTGGCTATGGGCTTGCTAAAAACTTCCTTTATTGTGTTGAGGCATGTCTCCTGTGCACCTAATCTCTCTGTTACTTTTATTATGGAGATATTTTTGTTGTATTTTGTCCAAGGCCTTTTCTGCATCTAATGAGATGACCATGTGGTTTTTGTCTTTTAGTTTGTTTATATGGTGGATCACATTTATTTGTTTACCTATGTTGAACCATCTCTGCATCTCTGGGATGAAGGGATGAAGCCTACTTGATGTGTTCTTGGATTAGGTTTACAAGTATTTTATTAAGTATGTTTGTGTCTATGTTCAAAAGGGAAATTTGTCTGTAACTATCTTTCTTTTTTGGATCTTCACGTAGTTTAGGTATCAACTGTGACCTAGGAAAAGAGTTGGGCAGCATCGCCTCTGTTTCTATTTTGTGGGAAAATTTGAGGAGTATCAACATTACCTCTTTTAAAGTCTAGTAAAAATCTGTACTAACCATCCTGTTTTGGTTTTGGTGTTTTTTGTTTGTTTGTTTGTTTGTTTTGCCTTGGGAGAATTTTAATTGCTGCTTCTATTTCATTAGGAACTGTGGGTATGTTTAAACTGAAGATAAGCAATTAGTTACCAATTGTTAAAAAGTGTGCTAGGCATAGTGGCACAAGCCTTTAATCCCCAGCACTCAGGAGACAGAGCAGCTGGCTCTTTGTGAGTTCTAGGTCAGCCTGGTCTACTTAATGAGTTCCAGGACAGCCAGAGCTGTATAATAGAGAGAGGTCTCTAAAGCACCCAAATATAAATAAAATAAAATCTATCATCAAATTTCACATATACAGTTGAGTACTTTTAACTACAGTGACAATGATGTTCATTAGACTTCTAAAATTATTCTCCCCAAATAACTGAACTTTTGTACCCTGTCTTAGTCAGTGTTCTTTCATTGTGAAGAGACACCATGACCGCAGCAATTCTTATTGCTTAACTCCAATGCTTAAAGGACAGCATTTAATTGGGGCTTGCGAGCAGTTTCAGAGGTGCAGTCCATTGCGTTCATGGTGGGCAGCATGGCAGCATGCAGGCAGAATGCCCTAGAAAAGTTGGGAGTTCTACCCCCAGATCTACAGGCAGCTGCAAGAGAGAACATCACTGACCTGGCGTGGGCTTTTGAAACCCCAAGCCCCACCCCCGTCTCCTGAGTGACACACATCCTCTAAAAAGGCCACACTTTCTAATTTCTCTCGTGTAGTGCCACTCCCGAATGACCAAGCAAACAAACATATGAGCCCTTGGGGGCC
>NC_022011.1:3447247-3450406 GCF_000317375.1 Microtus ochrogaster
CCAGGCTGGTCTCAAACTCACAGAGATCCACCTGCCTCTGCCTCCCAAGTGCTGGGATTAAAGGCGTGCGCCACCATCACCCGGCATAAAGCTTTTAGATCGAGCCAGCCAGGAGTCGAACCTAGAATCTTCTGATCCGTAGTCAGACACGTTATCCATTGCGCCACTGGCCCGCCATGAGGTTTAGCCTTTTTAAAGTAGGTATGACATTATTGAAGTTAGTGTGTCACAGGGGTGGGCTTTAATGTTTCAGAATCTCAAGTCAGGTCCAGTGTCACTCTCTCTTCCTGTTGCCTGCCAGTCCATATGTAGGACTCTTGACTCCTTGTCTAGCACCACGTATGTTTGTACACTGCTATGCTTCCTGCCATGATGACAATGGACTAAACCTCTGAACCATAAGCCAGCCCCAATTAAATGTTTTCCTTTATAAGCGCTGCCTGTGCTCATGATGTCTCTTCACAGCAATAGAAACCCTAACTAAGGCAACATGTATTTCTGCACAACAGAAGAGGGCATCAGATTCCGTGGTTGTAAGTTACCACGCAGGTGCTGGGAATTGAACTCATGACCTCTGGAAGAGGAGTCAGTGCTCTTAACCATTGAGCCATCTCCAGCTTCCTAGATTTATTTTCATTTTTATGTATGTGAGTGTTTTGCCTTCATGTATGCCTGTCCCAGGTGTATGCAATTTCTTCAAGAGCCAAAAGAGGGAGTTGTATCTCCTACAACTAGAATTACAGACAGTGGTGAGCCAACATCCAGTCAAATAAGGTGATCTGAAGGAGCATCCAATGCTCTTAACTGCTGAGCTATCTGTGGTGTGTGTGTGTGTTTAATATTCATGTTGTTAAGTAGAAAGTACATAGTCCAATATGGTGTTGGATGACTGCATACTCACCACTTGGAAGTCTGAGCAATAAGCTCTTGAATTCGAGTCCAGGCTGAGGTTATATAGAAAACTGTCTCAATTTCCTTCCTCTCCCAAACACATAGAGATAGGGATGGCAAGCAGGCAGGAAGCACATTTATTTGGTATTCATGGTATTCATTTTTTTAGTTTGAGGTAGATGTCTAGGGTCTAGAAACCGTAGAATTATACATAATTGTGCGAAAGGAGAATCATGAGTTTGATAGCTAAGTTAAATAACAAATAGCAAGGAAAAGTGCAAGTAAGTGAACACCACCTCCAAGCTGACAACTGTCCCTTTAGCATGTGCATTATATATGTGAGTTCCCCTAATCTATCAGCATTTGAAAGATACACTAGACTCTTGATAGAAAAAAAATATGGGAAAATGGTACATAAACCAGAAAGAAAGTATGTATAAGGTCACTAATTAACCATCAGAAGCAGAGAAAATGGTTTGGAGCAAAGCATAGAGTAAGTGAGAGGAGAAAACAATAACTATGGGAGCCTCCTTTGGTCAATAGCATAAGCGTATTTCTGGCTAACTCTTACGTCCTATACTAGCCCATCTCCATTAATCTGTGTATCGCCACGAGGCTGTGGTTTACCGGGTAAAGTTCCTGCATCTGTTTCTGGCAGGGCTACATGCTTCTCCTTGACTCCACCCTCTTTCTCCCAGCATTCAGTTTAGTTTCCTCCACCTACCTAAGTTCTGCCTTGCACAGGCCTAAGACAGTTTATTAACCAATGGTATTCACAGCATACAGAGGGGAATCCCACATCAAAGTGTAGAGGCAACAGGACAGACAGAGGAATTAGACACAACTAGATCATTCAGTGCAGGCTCTGGAACTTGGTGGTTGTGTTAGTTCACATTTTCTGAATCAGCTTGCTCACCTGTATCATTGTCTTATCATACTATCCCTGCTTTGCACTGAGATAATGTTCTTATAATGATGTCTGTCATGAGAATTGTGCTGGCTGTGGTGAAGCACAACTTTAATGCCCACTCAGGAGGCAGAGACAGGCAGTTGTCTGTGAGTTCAAGGCAAGTCTGATCTACCTAGTGAGCTCTAGGATAACCAAGGTGACATAGAGAGACCCAGCCTCACAGTGCACACATGTGCACACACACACACACACACACACACATGCACACACACACACACATGCGCACACACACACATACATGCATGCACACACACACACATATTAAAGGGCAAAATAAGGTGCCTGATATAACAATGGCATATAGGGATCTCTGGGTTCAAGTGTTAGAAATTTTGATGCCAAGGACTCATAACCCTGCTGGGTGGTGATGCCACATGCCTTTAATCCTGGTACTCAGGAGGCAGAGGTAGGCAGATCTCTGTGAGTTCGAGGCCAGTCTAGTCTACAAAGCAAGTTCCAGGACAGGTTCCAAAGCTATACAGAGAATTCCTATCTCAAACAACAACAACAACAACAACAAAAAAGAATATTTAGGGGCTGAAGACATGGCTCAGGGTTTAAGAGTACTGGCAGCTCTTCCAGAGGACCTGAATTCAATTCTCAGCACCCACATGGTCGTTCACAATCTGATGCTTTCTCCTGGCCTGCAGGCATACATGCAGACAAAATCTTACATACTTATTTAGTGTGTTAATGTTCATGCCCCACAGTGTATGTGAAGGTCTGGATAACTTGCAGGAGTCACCTCTTTCTGTTCACCTTGTGGATGCCAGGGATCAAACTCAAGTTGTCAGGTTTAGTGACAAACACCCTTACCCAATCAGCCGTCTTTATGGCCCTGGACACACACACACACACACACACACACACACACACACACACACACACACGGTGTGTTAGGGGGAGGTTGAGACACAGTTTCTCTGTGTAGCCCTGGCTGTCCTGGAACTTGTTCTAAAGACCAGACTGGCAGACTGGCTTTGAACTCAGAGATTCTCTTGCCTCTGCCTCCTGAGTGCTGGGATCAAAGGCGTGCACCACCATACCTAAGCTTTGCTTCCTAAGTCTTAATATGTTTTTCATTTATCTTTGGAATGTTTGGGGCTCTGGAGAAAGTAAGCAGGACTTAATGGACCAAAAATGAAAATATTTTCCCCAATGGGAAAAAATTCTCTGTTTAGAGGATTTGCCAGTGCGACCAGGCTCTGTTCTTGCAGTTTCCTAGTAAGCAGATCCCCATCGTCCCAGCCAGGCCGCTCAGGGGTTCTCAAACATAGTCAAAGATTATAAACTAAATG
>NC_022011.1:3451306-3461284 GCF_000317375.1 Microtus ochrogaster
AATCAAGAGCAGAAGGAGGGGGAGCCCGAGCAAGGAACTCAGGACCACGAGGGGTACACCCACACACTGAGACAATGGGGATGATCTTTCGGGAATTCACCAAGACCAGCTAGCCTGGGTCTGAAAAAGCATGGGATAAAACTTACATAGCGGACAGTGAGGACTACTGAGAACTCAAGAACAATGGCACTGGGTTTTTGATCCTACTGCACATACTGGCTTTGGGGGAGCCTAGACAGTTCGGATGTTCAACTTTAAAAATATCTTTAAGTCGAAAGATTTGTTGTAAGGAACTAGGAGCATAAGTCATGGGGATTTTGCAAGGTATTTGGCACATAGGAGATGTTCCCTCTGATGGACAGTCAGCTGACTGACCACTCCTTGTAGCACAGCTAATCAAAATCCAGAGACAGGGATTGGGGTTCAAACTGAAGATCAGAAGAGCAAAGCAACCAAGTCACTAGAGAGTTCTTACCTTACCAGGGCTCAGACAAACAAAGGGGTGATCCTGTCCTGTGACTGCAGACTGCAATGCTCTCCACCAAACCTCAGACTGCACTGAGCTCCTGTCTCCTCCTGCCTTATATTCCTCTCTCTGCCCAGCCATATCACTCTTGGCCTATACTGGCTTACATCTGCAATCTGATCTTCAGGGAAGTTTTATTTATTAAAATACAAATAAAATATCACTACATTTCTCCTTTTTCTAATATAAAAAGGTTATAACTAATATAAAAAACAATATACAATAAGTACAATAACTATATACAATATATGCAGCCAATAAGTACATCAACAATGTCTCATCCATTTGCATTTGAAAAATTCAGAGAAATGCTTCATTATCTATCCTACCTTGGTGAGTCAAAAGTCTTGTGTGTATAATTCCTATCATAACTTGCATTACCATCTAAAACTATCTTTTGATATCTCTCAACCTTATACATTTTGCACTTCTTTAGTGAATTTCTTTTCTGAGTCTTGTAAACAAGGAAAATTATAGCTATTTAGTTTTCAACTACCTCAGAGACCTGAGAAAGAAATAATATTAACTGAATAAGCAGGAAGTGCAAGCAAGCCACTTCTAAAAACTGTGAGAAATAATAGAAACTGCTTTTGCCTGGTGATCTTGTCTGCTTCCAATTCCCAGGAGAATCTATATATGTTTTTCTTTGGGTTCACCTCATTATTTAGCTTCTCTAGGATCACAAACTATAGGCTCAATGTCTTTTATTTATGGCTAGAGTCCACTAATGAGTGAGTACATACCATATTCGTATTTTTGGGTATGGGTTATCTCACCCAGGATAGTGTTTTCTATTTCCATCTATTTGCATGCAAAATTCAAGATTTCATTTTTTTTTTTTTACCACTGAGTAGTACTCTAATGTGTATATGTGCCACACTTTCTTTATCCATTCTTCCGTTGTGGGGCATCTAGGGTGTTTCTGGGTTCTGGCTATTACAAACAATGCTGCTATGAACATAGTTGAACAAATGCTTTTATAGTATGGCAAAAGTTGAGAGCATGAGGGTGGGAGTAGGGTGGGGGGAAGGGGAGAGGGGGAGAGAGAAGGGAGAAGGGGAGGATTGGGGAGAGCTTGGGGGAGTGGGATGGTTGAGATGGAAGAAGGGCAGATATGGGAGCAGGGAAGAAGATATCTTAATTAAGGGAGCCATTTTAAGGTTGGCAAGAGACTTATCTCTAGAGGGGTTCCCAGGTGTCCATGGGGATGTGTAGAAGGAGCTGTGGGCAGGCCTGCTTTTCGTCCCGCACAGCTAACTTTACACCCGAAATAGCAGCACACAAATTGTATTCATTTAAACACTACCTGGCCCATTAGTTTCAGCCTCTTTCTGGCTTACTCTTACATATTTGTTTAACCCATATCTAGTAATCTGTGTAGCACCACGAGGTGGTGGCCTTTCCGGGAAGATTCTAGCCTACGTCCATCTTGGGTCAGAGCTTCATCGTGTCTGCTCTGGAGAGGAGAGGCCTAGCGTTTGCCTCGCTTCCCTTCTTCCCAGCATTCTGTTCTGTCTACTCCACCCACCTAAGGGCTGGCCTATCAAATGCGCCAAGGCAATTTCTTTATTAACCAATGAAATCAACACAAAAAAGAAGACCCTCCCACATCAGGGATGTCCCCAGCTAGGTTCTTGGGCAGTAGAGGAGAGGGTGCCTGAACTGGCCTTGTCCCATAGTCACACTGATAAATATCTTGAATATTACCATAAAACCTTCATCTGGCAACAGATGGAGATAGAGACAGAGTCCCACATGGGAGTACTGGATTGAGCTCCCAAGGTCCAGTTGAAGAGCAGAAGGAGGGAGAAGATGAGCAAGGAAGTCAGGACCACCCACAGAGACACCCACAGAGACAGTGTTCCTGATCTAATGGGAGCTCATTAAAGTCAGCTGGACTGGGACTGAACGAGCATGGGATCAAACCAGACTCTCTGAATATGGTTGAAAATGGGGGCTGACTGAGAAACCAATGATAATGGCACTGGGATTTGTCTCTACTGCATGTACTGGCTTTTTTGGGATCCTAGTCTGTTTGGATGCACACCTTCCTAGGCCTGGATGGAGGGGGGAGGGCCTTGGACTTCCCACAGGCAGGGTACCCTGCCCTCTCTTAGGACTGGAGAGGGAGGGGGAGAGGAAGTGGAAATTTTGAATGGTATTATTTATAAAGCAATAAAAAAAAGAAAAAAAAAACAGAAACAGTTATCTGCCTGGACGGTCATCCCAAGTTCCTCTGCAACAGTGGGGCATCCATCTTCAGCTTAAAGGTCTAGAATATTTGACACAATTTTTTTATGAAGCAGGATATTTTAAGGACTGTTCTGCCTTGTCTTGACAAGATTTGGCAGTCACTCTCTTTCGTGTCCTGCTTGTCCAATTAGGACAGCATGCTGCCAGCAGTTGAGGCAATGGCATTTTCTTGCCCAGTGGCTTACTTTTGATTAAAAGAAAGTAAACTTCATGTGGAGTTTCTTCATTGTCCATCATCTTCTCTGAAGTAGATTGGTTCTGCTTTTAAAAAGCAAATACTAGTTTTAAGTATTTAACATTGGGTTGGAATTTTGTATATTATATACAAATTTTGAATATTGATACACATTTAAGATTAGTCTTGTTAAAGCAAATTGCACTTACATTTCTAATCTGTTCAAGGTATTTTACCTATTCACGTCATTTAACAATGTAAAGCAAATTTCTAATTTGTGAAAGTTATTATTACCAACTGTTTAGGAAAAAAGGAAATACAGATTAGTAACTAATCACCTGTTAGAATTAAACTTGTAGTCATATTTGCTATGTTTTCAAGGTCAAACAGAATTATTTTAAATAGACATGTTGTCTTCAAACACTTCAGAGATGTACAGAATATGACATTTAAGATGTTTTAATAACATGTCATAGAGATATTCAAATTTAGAAGAGGAACTTAAAGGAGAACCAATTTCAGCATTGTATTATATAGGATTAGTGAGCCTAAGGTTTTCAAACAACTAACCTTAATTTATCCAGTAACCTTACAGCTACTGCCAAATGACAGATGCCCTGAAAGAGATCATTGGACTTGGGTGCAAATGTTAGATTTAGGAAGATTTGAAGAAGTGATAGTCACATATGGCATGCACTCACCTTTTGTGAAGTAGATGTTAAAGTCATGGTCAGTTTGTAATAGAATTATCTCTAAAGGCTGGATAGACTTGGTTAAAGCTGTTTAGAGCCTGGTCCACAATTACAATGGAATATGTGGTTCAGAGAAGAGGCTAAGACTATTGAACAATGAAGTAAAGGTAAAGGTGTGGAAACCTCCCAAGATCAACTTCTTAGAGAAGGGGATTATGCTATTATAGAAAGACAATCTGTATATGATGACCATACCCCAGGTTTATGCCATGCAGCAACTTTGAATGCTTGGAACAGAATTGGAGAAGTAGAAAAGAAAATTGAGTCATTTAATAAAGTTATACAGGGCCCAAAGGAAACCTTCACAGATTTCTTATAAAGATTGACAGGTAAATAGAAGGATACCACATTCAGAAACTAGACAAATAATAATTGAATCTCTGGCCTTTGAAAATGCTAATTCTCAATGCAAAAGAATAATTAAGTCTTTAAAGGCAGGGCCAGTACCCTTGAAGGAATGGATCCAAGATACTCTCTACATTGAATCTCATGACTATGATGTTGCTTGGATAGGAGAGGTGATTTCCAAAGGTTTAGGAAAAATTGAAATTAAGTGTTATAATTATGGCAAACAAGGTCAGTTTAAAGGGCATTGTAAGCAGGGCATTCCTAGAAACAATGTTTTGTCTAAGAATAATCCATTCAGAATACCCTTCCCTTCTGAATTATGCAGAAGTTGTGACAAAGGCAGGCATTGGAATAATGAATGTGGGCCAACAGGTGATATTTAAGGTAACCCTGTGCCGTTGAGAAACTCCTTGAGGTGCCATTCGCAGGCTCCTAAGCCAAATCTGGTAAAGTCATTTCTTGTCATTGTAGAGGAAACTCCTTCCCAGAACAATTAAAGCTTACATTAGTTATAAGAAATCATATTACTATAAATGATAGAACATTTATAAAAAAGATAGCAAAAAATTTAGGAGAAACCATAAAGCAAGTATTTTGGCAAACTATAAGTGAACAAAGACCAAAATTAAAAATATGATTAAATGACATTGTCATTGAAGGTCCAGTAGACACAAGTGCAGATGTAACAGTAATCTCACCAAAATCTTGGCATCCACATTTGGTCTCTTCAGGAGGTAAATGTTCAGCTGTTAGGATTAGAACTTTATCTCAGATAAAAGAGAGCATGAGATGGGTCAAATGCATAGGACTAGAAGGACAAAGAGGAATATTATAACCATATGTGTCTAACATAGCAATGAATTTGTGGAGACATGATTTGTTACAACAATAGAATGCTCAGATTAACATTCCCTAATCTTAGAAACAAATCATAAACTAATGTATGTTTCTGGAAAAAATATTATTATAAAGAACAGGCATGGACCATTCAGGTTGTACAAGAACAAGTCACAACAGTTGCTGATTTTCCAAAGGCACTAACAGCCCTACCTTTAAAATGGTTTACATACAAACCTGTATGGGTTGCATAATGGTTTTTAACAGTATAGAAACTGCAGGCTTTAGAGCATCTGGTATAAGAGCAACTAAATGCTAAGTGTATTTAAAAATCAACTAGCCCTTGTAATTCTCCTGTATTCGTTATTGAAAAAAAATGTGGAAAATGGAGAATGCTAACAGATCTAAGAACTCTTAATAAGGTGAGTCAGCCAATGGACTCTCTACAATCTGGAATTCCTTTGCCTTCCCTCTTGCCTAAAGGATGGCCCCTTATAGTTATTGATTTAAAAGATTGTTTCTTCACTATAATTTTACAAGAAAAAGACAGAGAAAAAGTTTGCCTTCACTACCTACTTATAATAATTCTCAGCCTGCTAAGAGGTATCAATGGGAGATTCTCCCACAGGGAATGTTAAATAGCTCCACCCTGTGCCAATATCTTGTATGGCAGCCATTGGAAATGAATGATACATAAGCAATATCCTAAATCTATAGTTTACCAGTACATGAATGACATTTTGCTATCTGATTCAAATGTAGATATTTTAGAAAAAAAATGTTTAAAGAAGTAAAGAAAAGAATATTTTGCCTTGTTGGGGATTACAAATTTGTCCTGAAAAAAATACAGCAGAGATTGTTAATTATTTAGGCTATAAAATAGGTTTACAGAAAACTAGACCCCAAAAGGTGCAAATCAGAGGGGATCAATACAGACCATTGATGATTTCAAAGATTGCTAGGAGACATTTCCTGTCTATACACTATTGTGATAAAGCCTGATGCACTGATTAATTTAAACAAAACCTTGGGTTGTGACAAGGACTTAAATAGTTCCAGGGAACTTTCAGATGAATCTGAAAGAGAATTGGCTTCGGTAGAGATAAATTACAGAAGGCACAGGTGGATCGTGTGGATCCAGAGCCTAGCTGCGTTCTGGTTATATTAGCCTCCAAGCATTCCCTTACAGAAGTTTTAATGCAGAGGGAAGATATTAGTTTAGAATGGACTATTTTACCACATAAACTGAGTAAAAAATTAAAAACATGTGTGGAAAATGTCTCAGTTAATTCTAAAAGGAAAATTGAGACTTCATCAATTAGCAGGATTACACAGAGCAGAAATTTTATTACCTTTTAATAATGATGAAATTGACAAATTATGGGAAGAAAGAGAACCCTGACAAAGAGCCTGTGGTAATTTTTTGGGAGAGATTGACAACTATTCTAAAAACAAGAGAATTCAACTTATAAAGAGAACTAACTGCATCCTTTCTTGCAGTGTACAGGACACACCAATTAACTGGAGTCCCTACATTCTATACTAATGCAAATAAATCAGGAAAGACAGGATATAATTGGAAAATTTAAATAAAGTGAATTAAATCCCTTTTGATTCTGTCCAAAAGTCAGAATTATACGCTATTCTCACATCTGATCCCATATGGGTCTGCCAGGGCCTCTAGCACAAGGTAATACAGAAAGCGATCAATTATTGATTGGAAATGTGCTGAAGACCTTGGAATTTTATTTTAAAAAATATGTCAATAGCAAAGGTTTAAAAAAAAACTTTTGCATCATGTGATAACAAGCCAAGAAAATTATAATGGGGCTCCGGGTCCCCTTGACCCTGCCCTGGGCTCCCACCATGGCAGTCCCTCTGGACCTGCCGCCCGGGCCTGCCTCAGCCCCACATGGAGCAGCACCCACCGCGTTGGCCTGCCCCAGCCCCATGTGGAGCAGCCTCGGCATGTGAGGGTCAGTGCTTGTGATTCTCAATGGAGAGTGAGAGCATCATGATGAGAACCAGGCCCCCCCCTCCTCGGTGGCCACTGATTCTCAAAAGTCGGAGGCTGCCCCTTCCTGTTCAAAATGCCCCAGGCAAAACATCAGAGGAAGAAGCAAAGAGACCCCCTGCCCAGCAGGAGCCTACTTAAGCACAGGCCTCCCAGGAGGTGGCAGAGTCCAGTTCCTATAAGTTTCCAGCTGGAATCAAGATTATCAAGCACCCACTGTGCCCAACACACAAGTGGTGGCCATCCCCAACAATGCCGGCATCCAGCATCATCATAGCACAAACTGCCAAAGGGAAAGAAAGCGGCAGCAGTGGACCCAACAGGTTTATCCTCATCAGCTCTGGGGGGACCTCATCTCACCCTCCTGGTCCCTAGTCTCAAGCCCAAACCAGCAATGATTTTAAGGGGACAGAAGCGATCACTGAGATGCTGGGACCAAAGCCAGCAGCTAAGGGTGTGCCTGTTCCCAAGCCACCTGAGGCCCTTCTAAGGCAAAGACAGGAAAGTGTGCTAGTGGCCAAGCAGCAGGCTGCATTCTTGGGAAGATGGGTTCTGACAGGCTGGGACCCCACAGCATCAAGCAGGAGATGGAAGAGAAGGAGAATTGTCACCTGGAGCAGAATCAGGTTAAGGTTGAGGAGCCCTAGGGAGCATCCACATCTTGGCAGGACTCTTTCTGAGAGGACACCCTACTCTTACATGACCATGCTACAATTTGCCATCAACAATACCACTTGTTTTAGGGAAAATGGTTTTTGCTGACCTTGAATTTGCCCATATAACCAAGGATGACTTTGAACTCCTGATCTTCCAACCGCTATCTTATACCTAGGTTTTGGGTGTGTACCACCATGCCCAGCCAAGAATGGTTTTTAGTAGCAAAGAGTGTAGCCCAGGATATGAACCCAGCACCACAGAGTGCATTCAAGGCCACCTCATCCCCATTCATGAAACCCACATAATGCTCTTTTTCATTCTGCTTTTGTTTGGCCTAGAACCCTTCTGGCCATTTCAGAGCATCTAATGCATACTTCTGTGTGACTGACAGCAGCTTCATGAAGCTCTCTGTTCGTTTGTCTTTAGCTGAGAGTGTGGAGTTAAGATGCTCCTTCAGGTTTTTTCATCTGTCAGTTGAGGTAAGCTTGATTGGCAAACACATCTTGTTGGCACACAGTGGGCAAGACAGTTGTCTGCCAGGATGAGGATGTGAGGGACACTTCAGTGGACAGCACTGGAGCTGTGTGAGCAGGGTCCCTGTCCTGACAGCATTTTCTCTTACTGCAGTATTTGCTGTCTGCTCCCAAAGGACAACCCCCTTCTGACCGAGGATCAGCACTTCCACCAGTGGCGACTCTCCCACAAGGCCAGGCAGGAGACCAACGTGTTTGCCCCGACTATATAGCTGGCATGTCTCCCTTTGTGGAAAATGACATCTCCAGCCTCTCAGCGACCCTGCAGGTCCGGGACAGCTCTTTAGGAGCTGGGCAGAGATGCTTAAACCCCAATACTTCCAGAAGAAGTTTGTAAAGAAAAGGTGACGTTGCAAGCCCTACAGGCAAAGCAGATTGCAGATGGATGCTGAGGAGGCCTGGAGTATCATCCCCAGTATCTGCTGCAAACATGCTACACAGAAGCAGTCCTGGCTTCTCTGGACTGGCTGAGACTTTGTGCTGTGTGGAGTTGCAGTGTAATGTGGCTGCCCTGTCTGTCAGCATCCAGAGCCCGGATTCAGACTCGGCCATGGGAAAGGAGCTTGAAGCAGAAAGAAGGGTGCCCTGGAGCAAACACCGAGCCTTAAGTTCAAAGGAAGAAATATCCAGATGGTAATCTTTTTTCTAACAAATTTGATGACCAGCTCAGGTGCATTTAAATTCTTATATCTTTGGTGGACATGGATGCTAACATGACATATGCCTGAGAACCAACTATATAGTTTATTTTTGTCAGAAATCAAGAGTATTCTACAATAAAGTTAAATTTTTTTTAAACTTTCTTTTCACAAAATAAGAGAGTCCAGTCATCCAGGAAACTCAGTCTAGTAAATCTCCATTGCAGCCTTTTATTTGGGTCCACGTTTGACTAACATTTGGTGTCTTTTTACATATAGCTGTAAAGTATGCGTCTTCCAGGGAAAAAGTGGTCATTTACATAACTACAGTGTATTAATCAAATTCAAGAAAATTCCTTCTATTGAATATTTACTCGGTCAAGGATGGTTTATTTACATCAGTTGCTTATTGTTTTTACAGCTGCCTAGTACTCCATCATGAAAGTTACCAAGTAGTTCAGGGCATGGAGGAAATGATATCAATGTTGGGCTTCAGGTGACTTGACCCGATTGTCATTGTTAGTATCCAGACACACCCTGGAGCAGGCCATGGCCTGCACCCTGCATCACACCTGCCTGCATAGCAGACAGTACCCTGTCCCTGTAAGACACAAGCTCTGCCCACCCCTTCTCTCCTCCTTCCTGTAATTCTCTCTCCCTCTCTCTCTCCTCTGTCTCTCCCATTCTCTCCACCCTTTCCATTCCCTTTATCCTTGTCTACATGGTGAATTCTGTCACCGCTGTGGTCCTCACCCGCCATGGGACCTCCCAAGATCCCAACTCACACTGCATAATAAGAACGAGATGTTAGCTCAGTCTGTATGTGCGTCTAAACAGTGTTTGCACTTGCGGGAATGCACTTGTGAGAATAAGATGAATGCTGAGCCTGTAGGGGCCGGCTGAGGGGCTGATACCCACCAGGAGCCTAGCATGCTGGAGGAAGCAGAGGCTAGAACCGGGCACATCACACCCTGCTTCCCCATTTCACCTCATTCCTCTGAGATACAGAAAAATAAGGCAGCATTGTATTAATAGCTTCACCTTGTCTTACTGTTTCATTGTATTTACGTTTAATAAATAGTCAGGGCAGTGTTGGCTCACCCTTTACTTCCAGCACTGAGGAGGCAGAGGCAGATGGATCTCTCTAAGTTCAAGGCCAGCCCAACACACAGAACAAGTTCCAGGACAGCCAGGGCTACACAGGGAAATCCTGGAAGAAGAAGGAGGAGGAGGAGGAGGAGGAGG
>NC_022011.1:3462687-3464311 GCF_000317375.1 Microtus ochrogaster
CAATTATTTCAGCCATCTTCACATTGGATTCTCACCACCGTGTCGTCACTGAACTGAATGATCACAGACACCGGTAAGAGGACTTTACCTCTGTGGGATGGGCTCTGCTTTGCATAGCTGCTCACCTTGCATAGAAATGTCGGCCTCAAAATCAGCTGAAAATCACGGGAAGGGTGCTGCTGACCCACTCAAATTCATTCCATTTGAATTTTCGGTTGCACTGCCATGGGCTTTTTTAAACAGTGCGATACAATGTGACAGGTGTCCTGAAATCAGGGCCGTGTGTCTCTGGAAGAGCAAATGGGTGACAATCTCTAGATCTGAAGTTACAGGAACACTGAGTCAACCGTGCTGCTGTGAGGTGAGAGCCATATCTGTGCCTCATGCGTTGAGAGAGAGAGAGAGAGAGAGAGAGAGAGAGAGAGAGAGAGAGAGAGAGAGAGAAAGGGAGAGAGAGAGACAGAGAGAGAGAGAGAGGGACAGAGACAGAGGGAGGGAGGGAGGGAGGGAGAAAATTTTGACCTTGACAGTGACTCTTGTGAAATAATAGGTAATACCCAAGAAAGCTTGATGGCCTAGGTTCTTTCCAATAATAGTTAATCTCTAATATTTCTAATAATGAGCTTTTGTTATATTATTCCATTATTTATATATTGTATTTATTCAGGATTTAAAGAATTTTTAGCTTTGGGAAGAGACTGTAGTTTTCATAGCCAGATTATTTTAAGGTTGGGAAATTTAATTTTTTTTAGTTTGTGTGTGTGTGCACGCGCATACACGTGCACATATATACCATTTTTTTTCTGAGTCAAGGTTTCTCTGTAGCTTTGGAGCCTTTCTGGAACTTGCTTTGTAGACCAGGCTGGTTTTGAACTCACAGAGATCCGCTTGTCTCTGCCTTTCGAGTGCTGGGATTAAAGGCGTGTAAAACCACTGCAGACATGTATACCAAGTCTTAAAGACTTGTTTAGGGGCTGGGTAGCTAGCTGGGTGGGTAATGGGCTCGCTGTGCAAATGCAAGGAACTGAGTTCAGGTCCCTGAACACACATAAAGATGGATGTGGTAGCATTGGCCTAACCCCAGGGCTCTTATGTGAGACGAGAGAACAGGCAGCAGAATCTCCAGAAGCTTGGGGACCAGGTAGCCTGGCAGTCGGGATGCACAGAGCAAGAAGCCCTTCCTCACACAGGTGGGAAGTAGGACTGGAGAGAAGGACAGTAGTTAAGAGTATGTACTGCTCTTGCAGAGGACCAAGTTCTGTTCCCAGCCCTCATGTCAGGCACGTTGATGTTCTGTCTCCAGATCCACGGCATCCAATGTCCTCTTGTGGTCTGCTTGTACTCACAATCACACACACACACACACACACACACACACACACACACACACACATGCACATACTTAAATTAATTTTTTGAAAGCTGCATGGCAAAGATTGTCATTGAAGCTATATTCTGACCTACACATGCCTGACTTACACTCAGGTACAGGAGTACAGGTCACACACAGACCTGTGTATGCATGCACCCACACTCAGATACAGGGGTACAGTCACACACAGACCTGCACATGCATGCACCCACAGCCATATACAGGGGTACAGTCACACACAGACCTGCACAT
>NC_022011.1:3464411-3470326 GCF_000317375.1 Microtus ochrogaster
AGGGGTACAGTCACACACAGACCTGCACATGCATGCACCCACAGCCATATACAGGGGTACAGTCACACACAGACCTGCACATGCATGCACCCACACTCGGATACAGGGGTACAGGTCACACACAGACCTGCACATGCATGCACCCACACTCGGATACAGGGGTACAGGTCACACACAGACCTGCATATGCATGCACCCACACTTAGATACAGGAACACAGATCACACACAAATATCACTGACACACAAAAAGATAGGCAATAGTTGATAATACTTAAGTTTCTTGTTCTGGAATCCTGTTGGTAGAAATTTACATCTCCATAATAATATTTATATTACTGCTTTGAGTAGGTGGGCCTTCTGTCTATGTGTTACTTTCATTGGTTAATAAATAAACTGCCTTGGCTTTTTGATAGGGCAGAATTCAGATAGGTGGAGTAGTCTGAACAGAATGCTGGGAGAAAGAAAGCAGAGTCAGGCAGACGCCATGACTCTCTTCTCTGAGACGGATGCTGGTTAGACTCATGCCTGTAAGCCACGGTCAAGTTGCAATACAAATATTAGAAATGGGTTAGATCACTATGTGATAGTTAGCCAATAAGGAACTGGAGATAATGGGCCAGGCAGTGTTTAAATGAATACAATTTGTGTGTTGTTATTTCGGGTGTTAAGCTAGCCATGCAGGAACCGGGTGGGACAGTCCGTTCCCCTTTAACAACAACTGATTATAAATATTTATTATGTGGTATATAATACTGTATTTATTATAAGGGTCACATAATCTACTTGAATATTGAGTTAAATCAACCGATTCATGGCTGCTTTTTCTTCAAAAAAAAAAGAAAGAAAGAAACACTAGTAATTTTATAGCTTATATTTCTGGTACAATTTTATCACTTTTTTTTTTTTTTTACTTTGCCCAGTGGAACCCTCTAGTAACAATTTACATGCCTTCCCATCATAGAATCTCTAACGATAAAGAGTGAACATTGGTCTCCCAGGGACTTTGTATAGCACGAAGATACACATTTCTTCTTCAAAAGCAGTTTAGAGGCATGCTCTCACTGTGTTACCCCAGGACGGCCCCCAACTGGAGTTGCTACACTCTCACCCAGGAGTGTGAGGCTATAAAAGCACACTCACACCTCGCCTTTAAAACCCCCATTGAAGACCTGACCAGAACTGGACAGTTGGCAAATGCTCACAGACAAACAGATAATGTGCACAATGATATGTATGGGCAAATATTTTAAACAGTTCATCCATCAGAAAACCTGGTAAAATTGCTGCCATATTTGTCTTGCGGCTTTGAATAGTTCCCAAGACACTGTGACTTTCTTTATGCCCCGGCTTTGGAATGCACTGGCCGTGAAGGTTTTCTGAAGGTGTTCGAGCCATCCAATAAGCATTTGCTGGAGTGGGGCAGTGGTGGTGCATGCTTTTAATCCCAGCACTCAGTAGGCAGAGACAGATATCTGCCATTTTGAGGCCAGCCTTGTCTACAAAGTAAGTTCTAGTACATTCAGGGCTGTTGCACAGAGAAACTCTATCTCAAAAAACAAAAACAAATAAACAAAAACCCCCAAGCCAACCAAGCAAACAAAAAGAGCATTTACTGAGCATGTGCTTCTGATTAGCGCTTAACTACGGGGAACCATGCGTCCTTTTCCTTGGTTGTGAACCCCCTTGCTTAGAATGCCCGACCTTCTTCTATTTGCCTGATGAAACTGTCTCTGGTCCTGTCATCTTCACTCATTCTATGCCACCTCCTGCCTTGCTGAGAAGACATCAGGCGTTTCTTCCTTTGATGAGTACAGTAACCCTTCCTCAAGCAGCCTAGCAGCAGGGGTGTGAATGGGATGCGGGTGGCAGAATAAGAGGATGTGCAAAATGGCTCTTAAAGAAGGATCTCCTGCTAGCAGCTAGGTTGAATCTCCCGTGGTCTCTCAGCACTTCCCTAAGTGTGCACAGTGTTCAGGGATTCACCTTCTGGAGCACAGCCATGATGTGTCCAGAGCCGGTTGACGAGATACTGTCCTAGAACACTGTGTCCACTTGTATCACCACACTGCACCTCCAGTGTGTGTGTGTGTGTGTGTGTGTATGACTTGTAAGTCCTCCTTGTTGCTCAACAGGACGGTCTGGTGACCAGAGAGTGTCTTTTATTCCATTTGGGATTTTGCAGTGTTTAACAGGTAAGACACACTCCAGCCAGCAGCTAGTAGACATAAGAATATTTTATATATTTGATTGCACGATGCTGGCATAGGACACTGTTCCTCATGGCTTATTCTCTCTTGTCCAGCTCTACACCTGTCCTTTATTCTTCAAGCATTGAACATAATTCCCAAGTCAATACCAAGTGCGTAAATGATTATGGGAATAAATATTAGATACAAACCTCACCTTTGACTCCCGACTCCTTTATGACATGGTTGTGACTCAGAATCTTAGTGACTGGCGTAGACTAGCATAAATGTTACTAATGTTCTATGTCAATATTCTAACTGACCCTGCTATCTAGAAAGATGCCTGTTTACGCTGTAACGTGTAAGCATGCGCCGAGTGCTGCAGTGGTCTGCGGTGTTACACACCTACAGTTTCTAGACTGTTTACATTGTAACATGTAAGCTTGGGGCTTTGAAGGCGTAAGTCACTAACAATGCCACACCAGTTTGGAATTATGATTAATAGGGTGATATTTATTTAAAGGGGAAAAAACTTACAGATCTCCGTCCCAGACAACAGCCCTCTGCGTAACCAGGAAGGGAGTCTAGTCGCCGGCGGAACAGGAAGTGAAGAGAGAGAGGAGAGGGAAGTGGCCGCTTTTTTAAAGGGAGAGAGACCACGCCCCAATGGACTGGTATCTCAGCGGCTATAGGCTGGAGGAGCCGAAGGACCTCCTGCAGCAGGGCTTTGCACACTGGGCTAGCAAAACTTCCCCAGTAGAACCGGGGGTGTGAGTCAGAGGTAGAGCCCCAGCCTAGAATCCCCCAGTGAGGGGTGTGGGTGTGTCTCAGCGTTAGAGGGTTACCACAGCCTGTGTGAGGCCCTGAGCTCCTCCTCAGCATACAGAAAGTTCATGAGAGTTCATAACCACTTGACCTGCCTGGAGCTGTGCAGCGCTTTGTGAAGTGTAGAATCAGGAAATGATTGCTTTTTCTTTCCTTTCGGGGTGGATGATGCTCAGGGCCTCACATGAGCTGGGTAGTGCAGTAGACTGTCCTGGGCCGTGCTGTGGGCCTGGGTATTGGTCCTGGCAGCTGCAGTGCTGATCCTAACCAGTTCTGCACTCTTCCACTTTGATCCTCTCCTTAGAGAGAACCAGGGCTCCGGGGTCCCCACGTCTGGTCCCAACCTGTCCACCACAAGGCCAATCCAGCAGGACCTGGGCCGCCAGGACTTGCCACTGGCCGAGGACCTTGACAACATGAAGAATAACAAGTTGGCCACCGGGGAGCCTGTCAGTCCCCACGACAGCCTGGGCCACAGTGGCCTTCCCCCAAGCCCCACCAAGATCGGGAACAGCACCAACCCTGGTCCCACCTTGGCCACCAACCCCCAGAACGCTGCCAGCCATAGGACGCCCAACAACCCGGGCGACCCGTCCAACCCCGGCCCCCCCAAGACCCCCGAGAACAGCCTTATCTTCATCAACCCCAGCAGCACTCAGCCCAACTCAGCGAAGACTGCCAGGAAACCCGAGCACATGGCGGTGGAGATCCCCCCAGCCTGCCCGCCCCTCAACCACACTGTGGTCCAAGGTGAGGAGTTGCAGGGTTGCTGGGCCATTTTCTCCACAGTCCCTGCTCAGAGTCTTGGGAGGAAGAAACACTAGACCCTGTGTGCAGCCCTCAGTGGACTTGGCCTGTGGCCATGCTCCACACCCTACCTTCCCTCCACAGAGCACACACTACCACAGGGGAGAAAAGAATCCCCAAGTGGAAACTGGGGGCCTGGGGACAGCGCATCTGGAAGCATCATCATTGTAAATGGTCTAGTGGCACAGTGAGCAAGGAAGGAGCTGGGGCCTGGCCTGGTTGGTAGAGTGCTTGCCTAGACACTCCAGCACCACAGACAGCCTACAGTAGTGGTAGGTGGGGGCAGGAAGTTCACAAATTCCAGGCCACCCTTAACTACACAGTGGCCTTAAGGCCAGCCAGGACCCCATGTCTGTTAACAAGGATAATGTCTGTTTATCCCAGTGTCTATGTCTCTCGGAACCGCTGTCGCTGCAGCACACACTTAGGAGCGTTTACATGCTCTTCTCTCTCCTGGTGACCAGATGGCTCATGCACCAGTGTGGCCCATTTGGATCGGCTTCACTCCTCTGTCACCTGGGGCTCCGGCCCCTAAAGACAACTGCGTACATTCCTGTGAGGAGTGAGTCAGTTTTGGGCTTGGGGTTGCTGTTTTGAGGTAGCATCTCACTGTATAGCCCAAGCCTAAGCTAGAAGTGACCCTCCTGTCTCTCTTTCCCTGTAGTGGCAGAATTACAGGTGTGTGCCACCACAGCTGACTTCCCCGTGGTGGGTCTTGATAATAAACTAATTTTACTAGTTTTTGGATGAAGAAACAGACCCCCGGGGAGGTTCAGCCTGTCCACAAACAACCACACAGGGCTGTGGAGCCTGCACACAGGAAAGGTGCTGCAGTCAGAACTGGGTGTTCTCACAGGATCTGAGTTCTCTACTCTATGGGCAGCTGCACCATGCAGGTCCTAGTCACATCAGAAAATCTAAGGGAACAGAGGCACCATTGCTATGTAGAGTGGGAGCTGATATTCTAGGGCCAGTTCACCGGCAGCTGTGTGACCTTGGACTAGCCACTTTACTTCCCTGTGCCCAGATTCCCTTCTCTGTCAGGTGGTGGGCACAGGCACCAAGCCCACAGGGTCGGGTGACACCTGGTGTACAGGAAGCTCTTTCCCCAGTGTCCTATGCTTAGCCTTGGCTCCAGGAATGACCAGGAGTCCAGAGCTTTGTGGGTAAAGAGGAACCCATGTTTATCCTTGTTGCAACAGTAAACAAAAATGCTAACCCAGACCCACTGCCAAAGAAGGAGGAAGAGAAGAAGGAGGAAGAGGAGGCAGACCCCGGGGAGGACGGCCCAAAACCCATGACGCCCTACAGCTCCATGTTCATCCTCTCCACCACCAACCCGTGAGTATGGGAGCAGAGGCCAGGCTCCCCGGGTGGGTGGGGAAGCAGTGCCAGATTATTCTCTTCAGCACCATCTTGAGTCTTGAGGCCCTCAGTAGTCCCTCTTGCTTAACTCATAGGAGATAAAACTTGTCATAACATACTACCCTGGAAAAGACCCCTTCCTGCCGTGAGATGGAAACCACTGCCGTAATACTGACCTGTGCCCTGCTGGGACAGGTGTCCTTTAGGAATTGCTGCCTTGTGCTGTCCACGACCTGCACGACCTGTGTGGCAGTTGTGCCTCTGAATTCTGTGAATAACCATTGCGCCACACAGATGTGGACTCTGGACCCTTGCATGTCAGCTTTTTTCTAAAGTTCAGTTTTTCTCCTTTACTAAACAAATGTCTAAGTGGCACTTACTGTCAAGTATTGTTCCAAGTGCTTTATAAATTTACAGAACAGCCTCTTAGCATTGGTGCAGTGAAAGCGGGTGAGGCTTGAGCCAGAACAGGCTGCTTCTAACAGCGCAGGTTTTGCTTGTTTGGGTGGGGGTGGATCAGGCTTTGTGTGTGCTAGGCAATCACTTCGCCAGCTAAGCTGCAGCTCAGGTTTTCTGCTCGTGGTGGAAGTGATGGGATTTGTTTTGAGCTTTGTTTTTAATTTTATTTATCATTGGTGTGTGTGTGTGTGTGTGTGTGTGTGTGTGTGTGTGTGTGTGTGTTTGCCATGGCTCCTGTGTGGAGGCCAGGAGACCCTGGAGTCATTGTTCT
>NC_022011.1:3470916-3473016 GCF_000317375.1 Microtus ochrogaster
AGTGATTCCACTAGCTTCGGAACCAAGCAGTTCAGTTGTTTGGAGGGTAGGAACTCTTCCACAGGCAACAGGACCTGAGTAGCTGAGGGTTTCCAGCTGCACTGGACTATGGGACCCACCCAGCGCCCCGTGGAGAGTCCTTGACAGATGGTCTGGGTTCTGGGTGGGGCAATGGAATTGGACGTGTTGGTGAGCGGAGGGGAAGAGCCCAAGAGCCTGCAATCTGAGTGGCTCCCTGCTCTGCCCACAGCCTTCGCTGGCTGTGCCATTACATCCTGAACCTGCGCTACTTCGAGATGTGCATCCTCATGGTCATTGCCATGAGCAGCATAGCGCTGGTTGCCGAGGATCCTGTGCAGCCCAACGCGCCCCGCAACAACGTGAGTCCCGGCTCTGCTCCCCATCTGAAACAACAGACAAGACAGACATTTGCCTCTGAGCCACCCCTCAGTCCCATTGTATGACTAGTGGGACTCTTATCCTAAGGGAGGCAGGAGCCTGACTCAGGTGGTCATAAGCACCTCTGCTGGTCATGTTCAGTAATTATCACCCCTTGAACCTGTAGCTCCTGCCTCCCCACCACACACCACCCAAGGTGTTCTATGTGGTTCCTGAAGCTGGAAGCAGGAACAGAGGCCATTTTTGCTAATCCAGACAGAAACAACTAGAGCCCAACTCTGGGCAGGATGGTGGAGAGAGGAAGAAGAGGGTCCATCATCCCGGACTGAGTGGTGCCCTCCAAGTGAAAGAGAACCAGATGGCCAGGTGGCCCCAGCATTTAGAAGATACTCCTGGAAACAGGAGAGCCCTGAGTGTGGACACTGGCCCGTCTACCCCATCACCCCAAGGACCACCTGTCATCCCAGGAGGGTGTTATCCTACTGAAGGGTTGGGGGCTCTGAACAAGCTCTTCTCTCCCTCTAGATGATCGACCTGGGCCTTGTCTTGCATCAGGGGGCCTACTTCCGTGACCTCTGGAATATTCAGGACTTCATAGTGGTCAGTGGGGCCCTGGTGGCCTTTGCCTTCACGTAAGTCTCCATGAAAGGCTCCCCACCCCAAGTCTGAGTCCCGCTTTCAGATGTGGGTCGTATTCCGGAGTTCTGAGATGGGAATGAGAGCTGTGGGCCAGTGGGGGTGGGGGGCGAGCAGGGTATACCCAGTGGCACTGCAACTAGCTTTGTGCATGCCATCACCATTAAGGAAGGAAGGAAGGGGCCAGAGCCACCTTCCACTCCTCCCACTGCAAGGAGGTAGCCTCTTGCTGTGCTGCCTCTGGTATTCCTGCCTCTGGGGACATCTCATCTCCCTGCCCACAACCCCCCTACATGTTGTCTCTTTGGGGTGCCCCTGAAAAGGCAATCAGAAAGTAAGTGTGCATGAGATCTTATCCCCCCTGTTCCCCAAGGCTCCTCACCATACACCTGGTGGCCTACTTCTATGTGTCTCTGTCCTCCCAAGGCTCCCAGGATGCCCTGCCCTCAGCAAGGTTATATACTATGGCATCACTCCACAATGGCACCCTGGTGATAGGTGGCAGTTTCAAATATGGCTCCTAATTTCTGAGTGACCATTTTAAAATGGCAACCATTTCAAGATGGCACCCAAGTTCTGAGTTACCATTCCAAGCTAGCACCCACTTTGTGGTGGTGCTGGAGAACAGGGCAGCCATTCTAAGATGACTGTAAATTCTTACCGTCTTCCCAAGGTGACATTCTAGGGTTTAGGGGCCATTGCAAGTTGGTACCCAGGCCTGGTGATGGTGGTGCACGCCAAGATGGTACCCAGGTTCTAGATAGCCATTCCAAAATGACCCCTTAGGTCTGGGCAGCCATTCCAAAATGGAGTCCAGGTTGTTGAAAACCATTTCAAGATGGCAGTTGAGTTCTAGGAAGCCATCTCAAACATGCTCAGGGGGTCAGAAGCAATTCCCACATGTTACCTGAAGTCTCGCCATCATTCCAAGATGGTGCGTAAGTGCAGAATGGTCATCTCAGTGTCCCCAGAGGTCTATGCATCCACTTGATATGGTATCTAGTGTCTCAGTGGTCACTCTCAATGGTGCATGAGCTCTGCCATCCAAGTTTCTAGATAGCCATT
>NC_022011.1:3474986-3475705 GCF_000317375.1 Microtus ochrogaster
ACCCCTCCTCCAGAGCAGGTCTTCAGCTGCTGGCAGACTCTGGCATAGCTGCCAGAGTGTAGCTTGATCCAGCTCCTCCTGCACCCTCAAAGCCACACTCCCAACAACTAAAGAAGAGGCCCTCCAGCAACACCCTCAATAGCCCTATCCCCGAGGGGCTCTCCTGCAGTACCTTAAAACAGCCCTGTCCTCGAGGAAGGCAGATTCAAGCTCAAGATGCAGGCATGTGGGTTTGACTCTCAGTCTGCCTAGCTTCCTCATCTGGAAAATGGGCACAGTGGTGCCATCCTTCTGCAGGTAAATACAGTGACACAAGACTCAGCAGCACATACACAGTAGGGGAAGGCCATGGGGCTGGAGCTCAGGGAGTGCTGGCCCTGTGTGCCAGTGCTGTTAGAAGCATTGCTAATGCCAATGGGGAAGGGCTGTAGACTCACAGGCAGGGCTGAGAGCCCTAAGCTGGACCTCAGGGAAGGCTCAGTAGAGATAGTTGTAGACTTTAAGCCATTCAGGGTTGAATAAAGAAAATTGTTGGGTATAACAGGATGCCTAGAATCCCAGCTCCTCAGGAGGCTGAGGCAGGAGGACCACAATGTCAAGGACTGCCAATAAATTTAGCAAGACCTGGGCTGGAGAGATGGCTCAGTGGTTAAGAGTACTGCCTGCTCTTCCAAAGGTCCTGAGTTCAATTCCCGGCAACCACATGGTGGCTCACAACC
>NC_022011.1:3477150-3477647 GCF_000317375.1 Microtus ochrogaster
ATATATGAGGAAATATCAGGACTGGGCGGTGGTGGCGCACGCCTTTAATCCCAGCACTCAGGAGGCAGAGGCAGCTGGATCTCTGGTGGGAGGCCAGCCTGATCTGCATAGTTCTAGACCAGCCAGGGATGCATAGACAGATTCTTTCTCAAAACAAAAAAAGACACCTTAGTTAAGGGTTTGTCATGCAAACATGAGCACCCAGGTTCAGTCTCTAGAACCCATGGAAAGCCTGACATGGTGGCACACATATATAAACGCAGAATGGGGTGGAGAGGCAGATCCCTGGGGATCCCTTGCTGGCCAGGATGAGATTCTGCTTCAAAAGATAAGTGGTGACACCTGGAGAACATCACCTGAAGTTGACTTGCCTCCACCTGCATACATACATAGGCACATGCACACATCTACACAGACACATGCATCTAAACAGACACATGCATCTACACAGACACATGCACACATCTACACAGACACATGCATCTACACAGACACAT
>NC_022011.1:3479159-3479748 GCF_000317375.1 Microtus ochrogaster
AGTTGGGCCTCTGAGGGTTTCCTATTAAACACAGCCCTTGTCTAAGCCTGACATACATCTCTCCAGAAATAGCACCAGAGGCTGACTGGAGCCCAAAGCTGTCGAGGGAGGCATCAGGAAAGGGAAGTGAGCATTGCTGGGTGGTCAGTGTGCAAAGCCAGATGGCGCATACCCATATCCCAGCACTCAGGAGCATGACATCAGGGGATCTTAAGGCAACATGGGCTACATGGTGAAACTTTGTCTCGAGGAAATAAAAAAAAGAAAAGAGCTGGTGAGATGTCTAAACTAGTAAAGACACTTGCCACCAAGCCTGACAACCTGAGTTCTACAGGATCTATGTGGTAAAGGGGAGGATCAACTCCTGAATGTTGTCCACACATGCTGTGATACGCATTTGCCCACAAGATAAATAAATCTAATTTAAAAGGTTTTTTGACTGTCCAGGTACTGGTGGTACATACCTTTAATCCCAGCAGTCAGGAGGCAGAGACAGGTGGATGTCTGAGCTCAAGGTTAGCCTGGTCTACAGAGTGAGCTCCAGGACAGCCAGAGCTACACAGAGACACCCTGTCTTGGAAAACAAACA
>NC_022011.1:3490328-3490969 GCF_000317375.1 Microtus ochrogaster
CCAGCAACCATATGGTGGCTCACGGCCATCTGTAATGAGATCTGGTGCCCTCTTCTGGCCAGCAAGCATACAGACAGACAGAACACTGTATACATTTTTTTTTTTAAAAAGTTATCCTCCCTAACATGGCAGGCATGCGTACACAAATAAATACATTTAAATGTTGGGACCCAGAGGGCAAGAATGCTTGTAGTTCTCCTAGAAGACCTGACAGTCCCCAGAACCCAGGGCTGGCGGCTCACATCGCCTGTGACTCCAGCTCCAGGGGACTCAGCATCCTCCTCTAGCCTCTGGGTACCTGCACTCATCTGCCTTATAAGGCACACACACACAAAGATAAATTTAAGAAGAAAGTTATAGCCACACAGAAATGATTTGTCCAAACAAGGTACCCATGTTCATCACGGTGAACACATATGTTATCACATCTGCTATACATAGGCACTGTTTAGACACCAATTTTTTTCTTTGGTTAGAGATTATTTACAGAGCAAGATAGCCATGAACACTGCATTCACCAAACACAGAACTTTGTGTCTGTGTGTATGTGGTGCTGGGAATGGAACCAAGGGCACTAGAACCATGAACCAATGGAACACATTCAAGGCACTGAACTCCACTAAGAGAGTCTTTAAGCCACA
>NC_022011.1:3495477-3497273 GCF_000317375.1 Microtus ochrogaster
TTCTATTCTACCCTATCATGGGCTCAAGACAGTTTCTTTATTAACCAGTGGTAGTCACAGCATACAGAGGGGAATCCCACATCGCCTCCCAATAAATCAATAAAACTGATAATGTTTATAATTGACATCACATAAATCTCACCTAAATTATTTATCCTCTCATGTAAATTGTTTCATTTTCAGACCATCCAGCATATTATCATACAGGGACCTAATTCCCTCCCACCATTGGAATAGTGTTTCTCATTTTTTCTCTTTTAACTAATTCCTCTCTTTAAGAATTCCCAGTCGTCTCTCCAAACCTGCTGACAATGACAGTGACCTGTGAGGTGCATCATGTCTGAGGGAGAGCACAGATGGTCAGAGTCTGATGAGGGCAGCTGCAGCTGTTAGCGTGTAGCTGTTAGCTGAGTGAGAATAGCAGCCGGAGGAGAGGGTTCTAGGGAAGCAAGAGGGAGCCAGCTGTCTGGAAAATGCACACAGGATTGTGCAAAAGAAGCACATATGGCAGGACCTGCCTGCAGGCAGAGCCAGTTGTTCTAGGTCAGGGAAGTTCTGTGGCCTTTGGAGCCCAGGTGCTTCTGGAGTTTGGGTGTCAGCTGGAGACTCAAACAAAATATCACCACACTAGACAAATGTTACTGTAACCTTGAGTAGACCTTAGGAATTTATAAACCTTATCAAATATAGCTTATTTATCAAACATATATTGTTACTTATCGAAATTTTCTAGAAGCCTGGGGTTGAACAGTTAACAAAGCCATAAGTAGTAGTTAGGTGTAAATCTCTAAATCAGCTTTTGTTAATCTGAGTAGACCTTTACAACCTTAAAGTTTTATCATAATAATCCATACCAAAATATTTTAGGCCTGTTGTGTTTCCTGAGTCTAAAAAGAAATATAATAATAAGCAGTAGGACTGAGGAATTTTATAGGTGCTGCCTTGCTTGGTTTATACCACATGGCGTCTTAAGACAGTGAGGTAAAGTTCATGGCACATACCCTTTAAGTTCAGTAAGACGACTGCCAGCCATGGGGCTGTTACTTAAAATGCCATCTTTTGTAGATCATTATTAAACATGAGTTGAATTTAAGTTACATATGCTGTGAATAGATCTATTTTCTAAATAAGACTTGAATTTAAATAAGAGTTGAATATAGCAAATGAAGACTCAAACTCTTGTTACAAGTTTTTTGTTTTGTTTTGTTTTTCAAGACAGAATTGCTCTGTGTAGCTTTGGAGCCTGTCCTGGAACTGGCTCTATCACCCACCTGCCTCTGCCTCCCGAGTGCTGGGGTTAGAGATGTGTGCCTCCAGTGTCTGATGATTCAGTACAAGTTTTAAACTGACTTTTTTGTTACAAATTTTACAGAACTTTTTAACCATACTCAATGAACTTAGAATTCAACTCCTGAGATAGTTCACAGTGTGGTCTTCAGAGATGTTTTCAGATCAGAGCGTAGAGGCGTATTAGAGATAAAAGATTTTTAGGAGTGGGGAGTAAAGCCTTAGAGGTAAGGGACTCGGAAGTGTAGAGCAGAGAGAGTTTACACACATGAGATTGAGGGACCATCTGTTTGTTCTGTGGCAGGAGTTACAAATTGTGAGAATTTGGAAATTAAATTTTTGGCCATTGATCTGTAGCAAAAGCTGTAGTAATAAAATCTGAGTCTGTGGAGGAAGAGAGAGGGGATTTCTGTAAGCTCCAGTGGGCATGGGCTTAGAGAAGTTGTGGGAGGAGTTCCGCCTGAGCAGGAGGCATCCTGGAAGGGCCTAAGGAAGAGACAAAGCAGGCA
>NC_022011.1:3498348-3499571 GCF_000317375.1 Microtus ochrogaster
ATAGGGAAGAGCAGCTGGGGGAATGGCAGCCCAGCCCCTGGACTGGAGAGCTTAGGATAGAGGCCAGGGTATGTCAACCATATCCTATAACAGGGAGAGACTGAAGGATGTTGGGTCCACTTTGATATGTTAATGGATACCTCAGATGGCCCTTTGTACCAGGTTTGAGATCTAACAAAACCTACTTGTGGGAAAAAAATGGGGAAAGAACAACAGCAAATGTTCTCAAGCAGGGAACAATCTGCAAGATAGCTCTCCTTTGAGTTTCTGGGTGGGAGGACTCATACACACATCAGGTATAGGGAGGTTAATCAGTCATCCTCTTTGCGGTTGTGCCACAATAACAAGCAACCGCACGAGTCCACGAAGGAACTGATTTCTTGCTCATGCTGCATGTCCTATTCAGTGGTCCTGCCCATCCCTCCTTTATTCTTGTTGGCCAGGCTAGCACACAACCTTTTTTCAAGACACTTGAGAGCAAAGGATAGCATGCCATGGTCCAGCCCTTGGTTCCTCCGGAGGAACATGATTTCTCTAAGGACATAGAAGCAAATGTCTATTCACTCCCAGATGGTGCACAAAGACAATCAAAGAGACAGTGCCAGCCAGGCCTAGCTGTGTGCACCTGGGGGTTTATTGGGGTCACTTAGAGAAACATAGTTGACTCAGAGACAACTACATCACCAAACAGCCCCCATCAGCATAGGTGACAACTCATGAGGACTGTACCCATTCTTGCAGCTCTGTGGAAAAGTCTCTTCTCCAACACTTCTTTATACATGTATAGCATTGTGGAGGGGCTGCTGAATACAGCTCTGTGAGCTTCTTTGGTCATGTGGACTTCCTGTACTGCCTGAGCCTGGTGAGCCTTCTTCCTTGCTTAGAGGAAGGGTTTTCCTAAGAAAGAGCTACAATAACTCGCTGTTACATGTTTTCTGCCTCCTCTTCACCAGTGTTCGCTGAGCCTTGGGTCTGGTGATATAGATAACAATTTTCCTCCACTTATAGCTGAGCATTGAATCATTTTGCCCCCAAAAGCCACTTATTCTCTGAAACTTGACCAGTTTTGAGTTTCTGCAATAACCACCACTTGTTATCAAAGGAAGGAAGGAAGGAAGGAAGGAAGGAAGGAAGTGATGGAGGAAGGTCATTGGTTAATTAAATAAAGAAGCTGCTTGCCCTGATAGGTTAAAACAGGAGGGAGGAGTAAACAGAGCAGAATG
>NC_022011.1:3502306-3503076 GCF_000317375.1 Microtus ochrogaster
TGAACACAGTGTCCGTGTAATTATTTCGGGTAGAGCTAGCCATGTGGGCGGCCGGGTGCCGGGACGCAGCCCGCCGCTCCTATTTCTACAAGGAAGGAAGGCAAGGATCCATGTTGGCATAGGCCTTGTTTGCTCCTGGCATCTCAGACCCAAAATAATCACTTAGAAATTGTATTAATTAAATCACTGCTTGGCCTATTAGCTCTATCTTTTTATTGGCTATCTCTTATGTCTTAAATTAACCCATTTCTATTCTTTAACATTTTGCTATGAGGCTTATGACCTACCAGCAAGGTTATGACTAGTGGCTCATGTCTTTCTCCTCTGGCAGCTGCATGGCTTCTCCCTGACTCTGCCTACATATGTATATATGATATATACATATCACTTCTGTTTATTGAAAGAATGCAGTGGACTCTCCACTGGGACTTGTGACTTCAGCAGCTACACATTTTGTCCTGGCTTGCAGACTGGATGGCATCCTTTCTTACAGAGCAAGCCTTAAATCCAATCAGATAGCAGCTGTTAGCATCCATAACTATTGTACTGTTATTGTTCCAAGGAGTACATCTTGTCTAGTATGGTAGTACTATAGTGTGTGGGGTCTACAGCTGAACGGGACCATTGGTGACAAACCTCAGCAATCTCCATCGCTCTTCAGTGCTGCACAAAAATAGGCGGCAGTGGTGAGAGGGACTGCAGTGGTCCCCAGCCTTGTTACCACAACATGCATTGTCTTCAACAGCAGGCTCTTACTATTTCTGACATGC
>NC_022011.1:3503481-3504778 GCF_000317375.1 Microtus ochrogaster
CAAGGTTATGGCCCCTGGGAATGCCTTTCCCACCCAGATGCTTTCCCAGGTCTATAGGACACTCTAGGGTTAGCATTATATGAGACCTTGCTGTGAGACTGTCTAGGATCTCTGACCATCCACCGCCATCGATTCCAAGCAAGTGCCCATTGTTCCTGAGATTCAGCAGCTAAGGGAACACTAACAGGAAACATTAGTGAGTGTTATGATTCTGGTGGCGCAACACTAGCGGGTGGAGACAGACAGATACACCATGCGAGAAAGAACTTGGGTATAGAGTTTATTTATTGGAAACGGTATAAGGGTAGGGGGTATGGAGGGGAGAGAGAAAGGGGGAAAGAGAGATAGGGGAACAAAGAAAGAGAAGAAAGAGAAAGAAAGGGAAGGGAGAGGCAGAGACTACCTCTTTAGAAGGACAGAGAGAGGTGGGGGGATATTGGGGGGCTTGTCTCTTAAAGGGACAGGATACCCAGATGACAAGGCAGACCAGCAGGTTTGTTATTACAGCATTCCCACCTTTCTCTTACAATAAAAAGGTAAGGAGTTGGGCATGAGGCCACGAGTTATCAAGACTGATTCCTGCTTATTTGTGGGTGTCACAGTCTTGGGGGACCCGAGAAAACTGGGGTTCCGGTCATGGGGTAGCTGGTTGCTTCACCCCTGTCCAGGATTTGTGGTGTGCAACTGTCCAATGTCTCCTGGACCTGGCGAGGGAATTGAGAAGAGTGTGTCTGACCTGTTTAAAGTGAGTCTTTCAGTTTGGCTCCCTGCAACTCACAAGAATTCTTTTAAGTTTGTAAAACATAAGTTTAAGACACATATATTGTATAAACAGCAATATATTTATGCCAGAATGACTGTGACAGATGTTTTTGTACAATGATAAGTATACTTAGAAAATGACCAAAGAGAATTTAAAATCTTTCTCTTGCAGTACTGGTAGTACTCTGCCAGAATTGGATTAATAACTTATCAGCATTTTTCTTCTTTTATTTATTTATTTATTAAAGATTTCTGCCTCCTCCCCGCCACTGCCTCACATTTCCCTCCCCCTCCCCCAATCAAGTCCACCTCCCTCATCAGCTCGAAGAGCAATCAGGGTTCCCTGACCTGTGGGAAGTCCAAGACCACCTACCTTCATCCAGGTCTAGTAAGGTGAGCATCCAAACTGCCTAGGCTCCCCCAAAGCCAGTACGTGCAGTAGGATAAAACCCATTGCCATTGTTCTTGAGTTCTCAGTAGTCCTCATTGTCCACTATGTTCAGCAAGTCCGGTTTTATCCCATGCTTTTTCAGAC
>NC_022011.1:3504878-3510858 GCF_000317375.1 Microtus ochrogaster
TGAAAGTTGGTGGTCCTTTCCATTTTTCATCTAGAGAGATATCCATGGAGACACACCTCTTTGTTCCACTATGAAGAGTCTGAGTAATGATGGCATTACTGTATACATAGAGCCATTAATTCAAACTGAGATACATGATAGGGATGGGGACTAGAAATATACTGATGTGACTACTAGAGAACCCGCCTGTGACTAAGGTCCTGAAGTCCTGAGGATTTGCATGTATTTGTGTAGCTGCACAGAAGTTGATACTCTTAAGTAATCCTGCAGAGCTTGGACTGACTAGCAGCTTCCTGGCATCTCTCTTGACTTCTCCAGGTGATGGTGTGGATCCATGGTGGTGCTCTGGTTATAGGAATGGCCTCCATGTATGATGGGTCCATACTGGCAGCCACTGAGGATGTGGTGGTGGTCACTATCCAGTACCGCCTGGGTGTTCTGGGCTTCTTCAGGTGAGACTAGGGCTGGTTGGGACAATGGCATCTGAGAAGAACCTGAAAAGTCCTTTGATCCATGTCCCTTCTTCCTCTTCTCAGCACTGGGGACCAGCACGCCAGAGGCAACTGGGGCTACCTGGACCAAGTCGCCGCCCTACGCTGGGTCCAGCAGAACATCGCCCACTTTGGAGGCAACCCTGACCTTGTCACCATCTTTGGCGAGTCAGCAGGTGGCACAAGTGTGTCTTCACAGGTTGTGTCCCCCATGTCCCGAGGACTCTTCCACAGAGCCATCATGGAGAGTGGAGTGGCCGTGTTGCCTGGCCTCATCTCCAGCTCCTCTGAGGTGATTCACCAAGTAAGTGCCCCAACTCCTTCAACCCTCTGTCTACTGCCACTGTACTGTCCTCTGGCACTATGGTACTCAGTGGAGAATACAAGGATCTAGGGAAAGGATGTCTCTTCATTTGTTTCTGAAAGGCTCATGGTTTAGGATCCATGTCTCTGCTTTCTACAGGCTGAGTATGTTCTGTGGACAGCAAAGCTGCCCCTAGCAGCATCGACCACTGGCAAAATTGAGTGTACGAGGGCTAGGGAGATGGTTCAGTGGGCTTTTAAAGTGCTTGGAGTGCAAACCCATGTCCTATGTTCAAATCCCCAGAACCCACAAAAGCTGGAGATGGTAGCATGTATCTGTAATTCCAATGTTCCTATGGTCATGTGGGGGAGACAGAGACTAGAGAATCCTTGGATGTTTACATGGTAGCTCAGTTAGTGCAGGCAACACCAAACCCAGAAGACCCCTTGTCTCAAATGCAGGGCACAGTGAATGAGACTTTGTCCTCTGACCTGCACATAAGAACTACAGCAAACTTGTTCTTCTTCTCATACACAAAACCCAGAGAGATGGGTGGAGAAAACAAACCTACCCTAAAGAAAAAGAAAACAAGTTTGCAGCTATAACGGGTATTGCTTGCCTATGGGCTATGGGACTTGGGAACAATTTCATATTTATTCCAATCCATACACAACACACACTATAGTGTTGTATTTGGGGGCAATAGCATCGACTTGGAATTGAGAAAGCTCTTCTCCCTGCTTGTTCCCTTATAGACAGTGGCCAGCCTATCTGGATGTGAAGCCATGGACTCAGAGGCCCTGGTGCACTGCCTGAGAGACAAAAGTGAAGCAGAAGTTCTGGCCATTAACAAGGTGGGGAGAATTGTGTGTCTGGAAGGACCTGGGCAACAAGATGTGGGACTCTGAGCCAAATACCTCACCTCTATTACTTTGTGTTCTTTTAGTTCTGATACACTATGAACTTGGGACCAAGATAGACTGTTCTAAGTGTAGATTCTCTTCCAGAGTGAGCGGAGCACCCTGAAACTAGCATGAACTGAGAAAATGGCGAGAGTAACTCAGTGGGTCAGCATATTATTTCACTAACCTTCAGCACTGATTTTTAATGCCCCTCAGGTCTTCCAGGCCATTCCTGCTGTGGTGGATGGAGAGTTCTTCCCCAGGCATCCCCAAGAGTTGTTGGCTTCTGGGAATTTTCACCCTGTCCCCAGCATCATTGGTGTCAACAATGATGAGTATGGTTGGATCATCCCTGTGGTGAGGCTCACTTCCAATATTCTGGAAACCTAGAGACTCACATGTTAAGCAGTGGGAACTCAATACATCTTTAATCCAAGTCTATCAGACTTGTCTTTTGCCTCCCAGGCTATAGAAAATGTCCAGAAAATAAAGGAAATAACCAAAGAGAACCTGGAGACTGTTATGAAGAAAACAGCAGCACAAATGGTGAGATACCTCTGACGTCTATATAGAGAAGTCCCTCATATCTCCTTCTCAGACAGCATCCCTATTAATAAAGGTCATTATATATGTGTGATTCTGTGTGGGGTCACCTTGGAGTGTCTTTTTCTTTTTTGTAAGCCATTAACCAGATCATAAACCATGACGTGAAGACCTCTTATTAGTTATGACTTCTTGCACTTATCTTATGCTTAGCCCACTAGCTCTTATGACTTAATCAGTTTCTCTTTGCCTGTTTTGCCTTGGGGCTTTTTACCTTTCTTCCCTTCTGTATATCTTACTTTACTGTTCCTTGTGTCTGGTGGGCTTCTGTCTCTTGGTGTGTTCCTCTCTGTTTCCTCATTCTCTTCTAACTCTTCTCTTCTTCTTCCTTAGCCTAAATATCTCCTCCTATTTATTCTCTCTGCCCGCCAGCGCTTCCTGTTCCTCTCCTGCCTAGATAGTGCCCATTCAGCTTTTTATTAAACCAACTAGGTGCCTTAGGTGAAACAACAACACATCTTTACATAAACAAGCACAGCATAAACGAATTTAACATATCTTAATATCCTTAACAAAGGCAGCTGAAACAAATGCAACATACCTTTACACAGTTAAAATAATATTCCACCACACAAACAAATGTAGCATATCTTTTCCCAGTTAAAGTAATATTCCACAAAATTTGTAGGTTGAGACTGCTCTTTCGTTTCCCAGCCACTCTGACCTGAATAATCACAGAGAAACTATATTCATTACAACACTGTTCAGCCAATGACTCAGCCATATTTCTGGCTAGCTCTTGCATCTTGAATTAACCAATTTTTATTATTCTGTGTAGCCACAAGACTGTGGCTTACCAGGTAAAGTTCGACATCTGTCTGCTTTGGCAGCTACATGGCATCTCCCTGACTCCACCTACTCTCTTTCTATATCTCTTCCAGCCTGGCTATATTCTGCCTTGCTATAGGCCAAAACAGTTTCTTTATTAACCAATGGTAATAAAACATATTTATAGCATACAAGGGGGAAACCTACATCATCTCCCCTTTTCTGTCTAAATTAAAAGGAAGGTTTTAACTTTAACATAGTAAAATTACATATAACAAAACAGGTTCAAGGAAGAAATACAGTTACAATATTTAGTCTATTTGTATCTGGCAAAATTAAAGAAAATTTACTATCATCTATTTTATCTTTGTGAGTCTAAAGTCTCATTTATAATTTGTCTTTTATCATAACTAAGGAAAACTATAACTATCTGTCTTCAACTCTTCAAGGACCCCAGAATGTTATAATATTACCTAAGTAAATAAGAAGTAAATTATAAGCAACTTTCTAAACTCTAGACCTGACAGAGACATCTTGCTGCCTGGACAGTCACCCAATGTTCTTCTGTAATGTTGGGGCATCCATCTTCATCCTACACGCAAACTTTTCCATGAAGCAGGAAATTCAAAGGTCTGTTCTGCCTTGTACTGGCAAAGTTCATTAATTGCTTTCTTTTGTGTCATGGAGAATGTCTGGCAGTTTCTTCTGTGAAGAAGCAACTCTGAAAGATGATTCTATCTTTTGGAAAGTTCTGCAGTCACTTTTCTGTGGGTCCTGCATGCCAGTTCATATAGTATACCATCAAGCAGTTCAGACAAGAGCAATTTATGGCCCAAATAACTAACAAAGTCTATAAGGAGACTCTTCAATGCCCATCATCCTCTTGAAGTAGATTGGTATAGTGCTGTCAGGAACAGATGTGTCTCACTGTTATGAAAAGTCCTAAGTTAACAAAATATTTTAAATGCCATAGTCTTTAAGTCTTTGAAATCTTTGAAGAATACCTAGCCATCTGAAATATATTGCTGAACATCTAGGAAACCTAACTAACATGACTACAATTTAACTATTACAGATGACATCTACTAATCTGTAATTTTAATTATACATTACATTTTTAAATGAGCTACACAAATACATAATACCCTAAACAAGAGCAGAAATACATATATACAGTGTAACAAAGTCAGCCTTAAATTTTTATCAATAGAATAAGATCCATACCAAAACAAAGTATTCCCCTTTAAATATCCCCCTTTAAATGAAAACCAACATTTATAAACTATCATTTTGGGAATTTGGGCATGGTTTTCTCCAAACTGCTTCCTGTTGTTTGTTGGGCGAACTGTTTTTAGGGTTCATGGAGACCATTCAGGGGATCTTGCTCTATCAAACCACTTTAGCCTAGAAGGAATCCACAGGAAATCTGTGGAAACAAAAGCAGAACCTCTTTTTCAAAGCAACATATCCTTAGACCCAAATTTTGAAGTCAAGATATCTTTATGTTGGTTTAACTTAGTAGCCCCCCGAATTAAATGTCTCTATGCAGTCAAAAGATTCAAAGAAAACACAATAATATATATAATCCAGACTCTGTGTATATTCCATCTGTAAATGACTTATTTTCTTTACTCCTTTCATCTATGACTGTACTCCTTTTTTAAAAAAAAATATTTATTTATTTATTATGTATACAGTTTTCTGTCTGTGTGTATGTCTGCAGGCCAGAAGAGGGCACCAGACCTCATTACAGATGGTTGTGAGCCACCATGTGGTTGCCAGGAATTGAACTCAGGACCTTTGGAAGAGCAGGCAATGCTCTTAACCACTGAGCCGTCTCTCCAGACTGACTGTACTCTTTTATGTTACTTTTACTGTTGCTTTAAAGACTTTGTTTTATTTTTTAACCATTTACTTCTTTTTATAAGTATCTATATTCCTTTTCTTCTCCCTCTTAAACCCATGTATGTTTATCCAACACTTTGACCCATTTAGAGGTCTTTTTTGTTTGAGTGTGTCTTTATTGCATATCTGTAATCCTTTTCTGACCAAGGGTACTTTTTTATTGCTAAGAGAACATGGCTAGGGCCAACTTCGTGGCCCTGCCTGTTCACTCTGTCCAGTCCAACATGACAAAGGCATGTTCACCACCTCTGTGAGCCATGCACACCACCCCAGCACCAGGGACACAGTGGGTCTATGTTGCCATTGAGCAACTAGTAACACAATGCTCACAAACCCTATTTAAGTTCAGGACCTCCTGAAAGAGCCAGAGTTCATGCTACCAGCATGAACCAAGAAGCTGCCATTTCTCAATGGAGCCACACCTCTGCTTGTAACCAGCAAACCAAGCCTATCTGAAAAAGAATGTGGCTACCAAGAAACTGCACTTGGTTTTGTTCTTTTGTGTCTAGAATTCCTTCCCAAGCTCTCTCAGTTTTTATGTGGGTGTAGTTGTCCCACGTTAGTGTGCCATTTTGTAGATGGTGACTGTGCTTTTATTTCCTGGCCACTCTGACCCAAATAATCACATTGAACTATATTAATTACACCACTGTTCAGCCAATGACTCAGGCATATTTCTAGCTAGCTCTTACATCTTGAATTAACCCATTTCTATGATTCTGTGTATAGCCACAAGACTGAAGCCTACCCACTAAAGTTCTGATGTCTGTCTCTTTTTGGCAGCTACATAGTGTCTCCCTGACTCTACCTACTCTCTTTCTATAGCTCTTCCAGCCTGGCTATACTTTGTCCTGCTATAGGCCAAAAGATCTTCTTTATTAACCAATGGTAATAAAATATATTCATAACATACAGAGGGGAGTCCCATATCAGGTCTTTCTACAAAGGGAAGCTAAGTTAAAATAAAAATTAAAAATCATGCTGTGTTGAATCATTGTAGCAAAGAG
>NC_022011.1:3510958-3512257 GCF_000317375.1 Microtus ochrogaster
ATTCCACAAAATTTGTAGGTTGAGACTGCTCTTTCGTTTCCCAGCCACTCTGACCTGAATAATCACAGAGAAACTATATTCATTACAACACTGTTTAGCCAATGACTCAGCCATATTTCTGGCTAGCTCTTGCATCTTGAATTAACCAATTTTTATGATTCTGTGTAGCCACAAGACTGTGGCTTACCAAGTAAAGTTCGATATCTGTCTGCTTTGGCAGCTACATGGCTTCTCCCTGACTCCACCTACTCTCTTTCTATATCTCTTCCAGCCTGGTTATACTTTGTCCTGCTATAGGCCAAAAGAGCTTCTTTATTAACCAATGGTAATAAAATATATTCATAACATACAGAGGGGAGTCCCATATCAAAAATTTGAGCTTGAACCTTTTTGCCTATACCCTATCTCATCCCAGGTCCCATTTTCCCCATGCCAAAGGCTGTTGCCTGCCTAACCTCATTCTTTTGGCTCTCCTTGGTGTAGATGCTGCCTCCTGAGTGTAGCAACCTGATAATGGAAGAGTACATGGGGGACACTGAGGACCCACAAGCCCTCCAAATACAGTACACGGAGATGATGGAAGACTTCATGTTTGTGATCCCTGCACTCCAAGTAGCACATCTTCAACGTGAGTACATCTGTAACAAGGATTAGGGGAGCAGTTCAGAGATGTGGATCATGGATGCGCACTGTGGAGCAGTGTGGTTCCAGGTCACCCCATGTCTAGTTTAATAGAGTGACATGTAGGTACAGAGGAGAAAATGGGTCACGTACTTTATTGACTTGACAAAACCACTCAACTGGGAAGGCCATGGATATAGTCTAACCAAGGGCTTTTCCACAGCTAGAGCTCTAGCCTAAAGCTCCCTCTGCCACGTAACTTTTATGATTCCAGGTAATATTTCATCAAGGTTTCTCGTCAGCAATCATGCATCAGAAAAGTTCCAGGTAAGGGACTAGGTCACCATCTGTCTTTACTTCCAGGTTTCCATGTCCCCGTATACTTCTATGAGTTCCAACATCAGCCCACCTTTGTCAAGCAAGTAAGGCCACCCCACGTGAAGGCTGACCATGGAGATGAGGTTCCTTTTGTCTTTGGGTCCTTATTCTGGGGTGTGAAACGTGAGTCTTTCCTTATTTTTCTACACTTGAATAAGGTACCAGATGACTCTCTGAGAGACTCCTAAGCTCTCATTCCATGAAGAAACCTGTATAGATATGGCTATAGATACAGATTATATGAATGATATAGATATATAGATATCTGGTTTAGAATTTGGACCCATCCCAATCTAACCT
>NC_022011.1:3512424-3515631 GCF_000317375.1 Microtus ochrogaster
TCGAGACCAGCCTGGTCTACAAGAGCTAGTTCCAGGACAGGCTCCAAAACCACAGAGAAACCTTGTCTCGAAAAACCAAAAAAAAAAAAAAAGAATTCAATTAGAGGCTTGCATGGATCTTGGATACTGTATATAGTGAAGAATGGAGGTAGCAACCAATAGTTTGGAGTTAGATGACAATTAGGATTGTAAATCTGAAGCATGAATTGGCAGTTGCATGAGGTAGCAAATACTTGGACCTTGTCTTTCTAATGACTCCAGTTGACCTCACTGAGGAGGAAGAGCTACTGAACAGGAGAATGATGAAGTACTGGGCCAACTTTGCAAGACATGGGTGAGAACATGCCCTTCCCTCAACCTTCCAGGTGTGGGTCCCTCTCTAGGGCTCCCTTTTGGATGGAGGCCTTAGCATGCATGGACATTTCATCACATGATAGGGTCTGCTTTACCTCATAGCACCTTTATACAGATACTTTGTAGGTGTCAGATACTGGTCATCTCACAGTGACATCTCATAGTGCTATGGTACTGTTCTTTAGATATTACCTCTCAGAGGGAGACATAAAACAGGTCAGGTAGTCTTCCCCCACATGGAGCAGAAACCAGTGGGTGACACTTGTATCCCTATATCAGGACACCTGTCCCAACAGCCACATTCACCACTGGCCTAATTGTTTTACTGCCTGACCCAAATCAGGGGTCAGACTTAGAATCAGAGTGACCTCACCCTTCCCGCTGGCTGCCATATCCACAGGAACCCCAACAGCGAGGGTCTACCCTACTGGCCCATGATGGATGATGATGAGCAGTATCTGAAGCTGGACATCCAGCCTGCTGTGGGCCGAGCCCTGAAGGCCAGAAGGCTGCAGTTCTGGACCAAGACTCTGCCTGAGAAGATCCAGGAACCAAAGAAATCTCAGAACATGCACAACGAGCTATAGTGCCCTGTGTGAGGAATAGTGGGTAGCTTTGGCTGCTGATGGGTCACCTTGAGGTTCCCAAAACATACTGAGTGACCTGGGTTGATCCTAGCATTCACATAACATTCACAACCTCTACACTTGTCTGTTCTTCTACATTTATAATGAATCCTCTGTATGTGACTCTATCCTGCTGGGTCATCTTTTGTTAGACCCACTCAATAAATGTTCCCATAACAATATGGATTTGTGAGTCCCAAAGTACCCATCTCTTTTCACACCCCACTGGGACTAGGTCTCTTCTTTCTTTCCTTGCCTCATCTCTGATCATCACTATCCTCTTCTCTAAGACCAAAACCCTCTTTAAGTGAAGAAGCTTTGGAGAACACTGTTATGAATTTTTAAAGGAACCCATATCATACTGTGGGCTGTATCAAAAGCATGTGCCCTCTCTCATCAAGTTCATACTTTTAGAGAAAGTCCAAGGATAAGATACCAACAGGTGTGCTGTATTTTGTTGACTAGCTCTCTGACCCAAAGACAATACCTTGTGTGTGATGTGATAATTAGTAGTTCTTATGACCCAGGCCTCCAATAGGCCTAACTACATCATCATATTGGAGTCTAAGTTTCAATATAGAAATATGACTCATAGATACAGCAATAAAGGTTTCCAATTCAGTCTTTGAATCTGAAAACATCTAAAAGTGACTCTACAAATTGTGTTTGTAAATAAAATATCACCTACAAATTATTTTAAGATTATTTGTTCATTCATCAATATCAATTTCTTTAATTCTTCCCCTTCCCAACGTCCAACCTCATTCATTTATTTCCATACCAAAGTAGTTAATGGCACAATTTTGTATAGATGTAGGATTTGGTATCTATTATCTCCTCAAGTCTGGGAGTGTGTGCATGTATGTGTGTGGCACATGTGGGGGGGGGAAGGGATATATGTCCAGAAGAACTAGGTTGCTTACTGTGTGCCTGCTGAGGTATGTCTTGATTTCCAGGAGTTCTGTAAACATGGCAGCTCCCACATTGGCACAGATCAAACATCTATGAAGATGTTTGTCTATGGGGTGAGTCCTAATAGCAGGGCAGGGGTACCAGAAGGTCCATACATATTCAATAGAGGTTCTGTCCCCTGTCTCTCTGAGCACATGCCCACATATGGGGGTGTCCTTCTGACTTCCATAGCTCCCCCGAAACCTCCTGTTCCCTGTGATGACCCTCTCCCCCTTGATTGTCCATAGACATAACTTCCATTCTTACCTCTTTGCTGTTACTAAACATTTTGGCCTTTCTAATAAATGCCCTCTCTTTTACTTTATGTCATTAACAAGGGTGCTGAATTCTCTTCAATCTACCTAAATCGTCCCAAAACATTTTCTCTCTGTCGTTAAGAGCCCAGATCCTTTGTGCTAGAGATCCTGACATATCCTATCCCCCTTATTCCTGATCAGCTCGCCCAACAAGCCAAGTTTTCCCAGGTTGGCAAACTCCCCCTTTTTAAAAATCCAGTGCAAGGAAGAGCAATCCCAGGACAGCATGACCTTTGGGGTCACATTGTCCATTCTGGACACCATGGGCAGAGAACGATACCCTCCCAGAGGGCTGGTGCCAGATTCTCCCACTCTTGCCTGAGCTCAGTACTGGGCTCCTGCTGCCAATTATTAAGAACATTAGACTGTTCAGATAACACAAAGAATCTAGGTCCATGTCTTTGGTCTTAGAAGAGCTGGGACAGTCATCTGCCATAGGCCCACTGTTCCTTCAGTGAGGAAGTTGAGGGAAGAGAGAACATCTGCCCAGGACAGGACTGGGAGCACAGACAATTTGAAGGGATACACTGCCTTGCTGGATGGGAGGAGTCAGGCACAGCCATGGTTGTACCATGTCAGTGGAAACATTCAGAAAAGCCCTGAGAAGGAAGGCCTTTTTTGCCAGGCTCTGAGTACTCTATATTTTTGAAGACTAGAGAGATGAAACCAGATTCTCAGGTAGCACATTGCTGGCTGTCTAAAGTAGACACCCATCCAGTTCCATCCATGAAGTCTTTCCTAGCCAAGCAGGATCTCCTGACCCTGTACTCATTGGTGAATCCTGACAGGGTTCTCTGGGATTCTGAAACTCCTGTTCATGGCTCACTATCTCAGCTTTATCATAAGCTCTCAGAGTCCAGAGAGTTCTGGTGTTGAAACCAACCAGCCCTAAAAATATTTGTCAGGAGGATAAGTGGCTGCAAACTCGTTCTCAGTAGGAGTTGCCATCACACTAGCCA
>NC_022011.1:3528358-3533282 GCF_000317375.1 Microtus ochrogaster
TGTCTAGGCAGAGCCCACATATTCTGCTTCCAGCACTCAGCGCATCCCATAGCAGCACAGACTCAGTCCTCAGAGCTGATCATGCCGTCCTGCAAACGTCGTGGTTGGCTGATTGCTGGAGCCTGTGCGCTTCTGTTTCTTCTCCATGTGCAGGGTGAGACTCCTTACATGGGTGGTGGGGGACAGAGTTACCAATATTGGCAGAGGCAGAGGCTGAGGCTGTGGTAGGAAAGGTAGCAAGGGAGGAGGAGCAGGTAGAGATGACAGAGTGGGAAAGTGGCCCCTGTAACCCAGAGAGTCAGTGATGTCTGAGGACACTCAATAGAACAGAGGGCTGCTCTGCCAAGCCTGGGCCTGAAAGTCAGAAGGAAGAGTGTTGGGAACAGAGAGCCAGATAGGCCATGTCCCCTTTTTGTATAGGGTTGTGCCTGTGGCTGGAGCTCTTACTGACCCGTGGGTAATAATAAACTTAATTACATATTCCTAGCATCGAACTCCAAATGGGTCACCCTCTCAGACAGAGAAGCATCACGGTATACTCCAAACAATCCTGGGAATTTTCCTGGCCCTCAGTCATACAGTTCTCCAGCCCTACAACAGTTGCCCAACTGAGAGGCTCATATTCCCTTTCCCATTTTCTGACCTTTGGAAAAGGTACAACTCGGAGTCCGAGGCAAAGGGCATGTGCTCTGTGTCTACCAGAAAGTCTTCAGGTTTATGAATAGGTGAGCCAGGAGGGTACTGTGTCTGGGGTCAGTGTGCAGCCCTGAGGCCTCCTGCCAAAAAGTGTTCAAGCCTGAGTCATGCTGACCTCCTGCCAGGCCTCCTCAATTAGATTTTCCCTAAGGAGGCCATAATGACTTCACACTGGGAATCTTCCCTGCTATTGTCCAGATTCTGAGATGTCACCAGGGGCTTACTTGAACATTCTTCTTTGGATCCTGGGTTCAGAATCACTGATAACTATAAGAGGGCACAGAGTTGTGCACCACCCAGGCCAGGCTCATCCATGGGACATCAAGATAAGATCGGAGTGAGCTGGTGTAATGGCACACACCTGTAAATGGTGTTCTAGATGAGGCAGAGAAAGTGGAAGGCTTTTCAGCTGCAAGCCAGCCTGGGCTACACGGCAAGAACCTGTCTGGTGGGGTGGTAAATGTAGAAATGTTAAAACAGAATACCACAGCAATTTCAGCATCAGTAATAATCAGGAGGAGGAGGACATCTGGAAGTAAACTTGGTCAGCAATGCTTACTATAGCAAAATCAGGAATCTAAAGTATCACATAAATGGTCAGATGGCAATCTCATCAATGGTGACTTTTGGTTTTAAATATGACATAGGTGACATTAGTTGATTTAATTACAGGGTAATTTTCTGCTATTATTTTTTTTTTTACTTTTCATGGACCTCCGTTTTGCACATACAACTGTTATAAAGACACAGTAACTCTTGAGAAGGTGACACGTGTAATTAAAGATGTGTTATCCTTTCCCCACAAGCCACTCAAAATCAGAATCTCTACTAAGCTGGGTGGTGGCGGTACACGCCTATAATCCCAGCACTCAGGAGGCAGAGGCAGGTGAATCTCTGTGAGCTCGAGACCAACCTGGTCTGCAAAACAAGTTCCAGGACAGTCAGAGCTTTTACACCAAGAAACCTTGTCTAGAAAAACCAAGGAAAAGAGAAAAAAAAATCACTGCTTAATAAACTTCAATTGTTTTATTTAAAAATGAAAAAGGAAAATGTATGCATAGTTTTTTATCTTTAACATATTTGTCACATCCCTTCCTGGGCTGTTTTCCTGCCTCCTGACTGAAAGTACACTCACTCCAATATGTGGGATTCCATGGTGAGCTTTTCTTGGGGGTGAAGCATCCTGGCTGTAGCCTGACTCTTAGCAAACCCATTTCAGCAGGTTTTGCCTGTTGCTGTAGCAGTGACAGATTCTAGTGGCCCATGTCCTCAGTGATCTATATGGACAGCTATGGCAAGTGGCATAGTGTCCCGTAGAGAGCAGATTGCTGGAGATAGGAATGAGTTTTCAGCACTGGAAAGAAGTTGGCAAATTGCCCTCCGGTCCCTGAGAGTGGCTGCTGCTTTGGCTACTTGTTACCCACACCAAGTAACATCGAACATGTAATCCATGTTTATCAGGTGTAGAAGAGTTTTGCTTTTTATGGAAAATGGCAGGTCTGCCAAATTCTTCCACACTGGAACAAGGTGCTGTTGAGAGAATTTGCCAGGGAGGTGGGTACGTGGAAAAGGCTGAACTGAAGAAAGCAAGAGAGAAGTAACATCCATAGTGTGAAGGTAGATGGTTGGGCAAACCCAACCTTGATATCATATGTCACTTACAGGTGAAGACTCAGCCAACCCCATCAGGACTACCCACACGGGGCAGGTGCAGGGGAATCTTATCCACTTGAATGACACCAAAGAGGGTGTCTACATCTTCCTGGGAATTCCCTTTGCCAAGCCACCTCTAGGAGAGCTGAGATTTGCACCTCCTGAGCCTCCTGAACCATGGAGTGGTGTGAGGGATGGGACCACCTACCCAGCCAGGTAAGTCCTCCTGAGACCCAGAAAACGTCAGGTCCTGAAATGGGCAGGAGCTCAGAACCTGACCAGACTGCAGTGATTTCTCCATCTCCAGCCCTTCACTGCATTCTCTCTGTGATGGGATATGCTGCAGATGCCAGAGAAAGGCCAAAGTGATGATGGTTCCTTAGCAAATGACCCTCTACAATTACTGTACCAACCTATACGTGTCCAGGTATCATTGGCCAAGAGGCAGTTCCTTGAGAGTCTGGATGTGAGGTGAAGGATGTCCCACCACCGTGTTTATCAATGCAGCACCTATATGGGTACAGGACCCAATACCCAGGCCTTGGAGATTACAAAGTGAAATGGTGTCATTACACACACCAATAGTTTTCACAGAAGTTCATGGAAATATCAATATCCCATCATCAGGAAGAGTGGGAGGCAAAGAACCATCTGGCAGCCTCACTAGAAGTTTCCCAAAGTCTCTGAAGAGATTTTGGAGTAGGATCTCATGTTACCAGGGCATCATGGGGTCAGAAAGAGGGGTTTTGGTGGCTGAGAGCAAATATGAACTAAGAGTCTGTTTTTAACTACCGCACATCTCTTAGAAGAACTGTCATTGTCCCCAGGTGTCTACAAAATCCTGATGCAGTGAAGTCAGAAAGTCTGGCAATGATAAAATGGAGCATGCCTTCCATCTCTATGTCTGAGGACTGCCTGTTTCTCAACATCTACACACCAGCTCATGCTCTTGAGGGCTCTAACCTGACTGTGAGTGGCAACCCATACTCAGATCTGGGGGTGGGCATTTCTTCAGGATGACTAAAAGGGGCAAAATCACTGTGAGACCCTGATGAGAAGCCCTCCCTGTCAGGTATCCAGGAAGGCCTTCTCTGCCATGGTACACAACTAAACCCTAGGTATGGGACACAGAGACCTAAACACTCTGGGAAGTCAGTGGCTATGGCTCCTTGATCAACTCAGGTTTCACACTACCTACCAGATGCCTGAGAGATAAATCCTGAGCTCTCAAAAATTTACTGGAATGGACTATTCCTTGTGCCAAGAATTTTTTTCTTGTTTTGAGAAAGTGTCTCTCTATATAACCCTGGCTGGTATAGAACTCACTCTGAAGACAAGGCTGCCTTCAAACTCACAGAGATTTTTGCCTCCAGAAGTATGGTAATTTTTTTAATTGAAAATAGATCCTCTCTCATATATTAACTCTTCTATGAAAGTCTGGTACAATCCTAAAAAAAAAAAAAAAACCATCTGGCCCTAGAATCTTTTATATTTGAGAAACTTTACATGCCTATTTCTATTTTACTAGGGGTTATAGGTATATTTAAATTGTTCATGATTTAACTTTGGTAAGTGATACCTATTGAGAAAATTAGCCATTTATTTTCTAAATGGCGGAGTAAAGCTTTTGAAAGCATATCCTTATGAGTTTCAGGATTTCCTTGGTGTCTGTTGTTATGGCCCCCCTTTTCACTTTTATTGATTTGATTATTTTGATTTTATTAATTTGTATATTCTCTCTGTCTTTTAGTTAGTTTGGATAAGGGTTTGTCTATTTTGTTGATTTTCTCAAAAAACCAAATCTTTGTTATATTGATTCTTTATACTGTTATCTGTTTGTATTTCATTGATTTCTGCAGATTAATTATTTCTTGCTTTCTTTTCCTCTTAGGTGTGTTTAATTCTTTTTGTTCTAGAACTTTCAGATGTGCTGTTAAGTTGCTAGTATGAGTTCTCTCCAATTTTTTTAATGTGGGCACTTAATGCTGTGAACTTTCCTTTTAGCACCACCTTCATTGTGTCCCTTAAGTTTGGATGTGTATTCATTTTCATTGAATTCTAGAAAGTCTTTAATATCTTTCTTTATTTCTCTCTTGACCCATTCTTCATTCAGTAAAAAGTTGCTCAATTTCCGTGAGTGTGTAAGCTTTCTGTTGTTTCTGTTCTTGTTAATATCCTGCTTTAGTTTGCAGTTGTCTGATCAGATGCAAGGAATTGCCTCCATTTTTCTGTATCTGATGTGAGTTACTTTGTGATTAAATGTTTGGTCAGTTTTGAAAAAAAATCTGTGAGGTACTGAGAATAAAGTAGATTCTTTTGTGTTTGGGTGAAATGTTCTGTAAATAACTGTTAGATTAATTTCTCCGATAAAGTAAGTTAGTTCTAGTATTTCTCTGTTTAGTTTCTGTCTGAATGGCCTGTCCATTGGTGAGAATGGGGTACGATCAGTGTGTGAGAGTACATATGTGATTTAAGGTCTAAAAGTTTCTTTTACAAAAATGGGTGCCCTTGTGTTTGAGATCAATGTTAAGAATTAAAATGCCATCTTGGTGTAATTTTTCTTGTGATGAATATA
>NC_022011.1:3533862-3541363 GCF_000317375.1 Microtus ochrogaster
TGCGCCACCACCACCCAGCTCTAGATATTATTTAAATTTATCATGGAATGTCTTAAGATGATTGAAAGTTTTGCTGGGTATAGTAATCTTGGATAGCACCTGTGGTCTCTTAGAATCTCTAGCACATCTGTCTAAGAGCTCCTGTATTTTAGAGTCTCCATTGAGAAGTCGGGTGTAAGTCTAATAGGTCTGCCTTATATGTTAGTTGGTCTTCTCCCTTGAAGTTTTTAATATTCTTTCTTTGTACTGTAGTGTTTTGATTATTATGTGCTGAGGGGACTTTTCTGATCCAATCTATTTGATGTTCTGTATGCTTCTTGTAACTATATAGGCATTTCCTTTTTTAATTTAGGAAAATTTTTTCCATGGTTTAGTTGAAGATATTTTCTAGGCTTTTGAACTATTTGGTATTCTTTTTCTTCCTCTATTACATTTATTCATACATTTGTTCTTTTCATAGTGTCCCAAATTTCTTGGATGTTTTGTGTCAGGAATTTTTCAGATTTAACATTTTCTTTGGCCAATGTATCCATTTCTTCTATCATATCTTCAAAGTCTGAGATTCTCTCTTCCATCTCTTGTATTCTGTTGGTGAAGGCTGACTCTGTAGTTCCTGCTCACATTCCTAAACTTTTAATTTCCAGGATTCCCTTAGTTTACGTTTTCGGTATTGTTTCTATATCCATTTTCAGATATTAAACAATTTTATTTGTTTCCTTCAATTCTTTTTATTTTCTTCACTTTCTTTAAGGGTTTTATTAACTTGATTTTTAAGGACCTCTTTCATCTTCATATTAAGGTATTTTTTTTCAGCTGTGTTGGAATATTTAGAACGTGCTGTGGTAGGATAGCTGGGTTCTGTTGGAGACACACTGACCTGGCTGTTGTTTATTGTGTTCTTATGCTGACATCTAGGTATCTGGATTTGGGGTGGTTAAAGATCTAGGTGTTAATTTCTGGGTTTCTCTTTCTTTGGTGGGTGTTTTGATACTTAATTTCTGTTTCCTCTCTGGATTTTTAGAAAGGATGCTGCCTACTCAGCTGCTGTGTTCACTGGGAATGCTGGGGGGGAGATTTCTTGTTGCAGTGCTAGGGGTGACCCTGAGAATTGGGTCTGGGGGAACAGAGAGTGGGGAAAGTCCACAGGCAGCCTACCTGGTCCCAGAGCTCTGGTATTAAAGATATACGTCACCATGACCAGCTATGTGCCAATGAGTTTTTTGTTAATAATCAGGAGAATCGCTGATGAATATACCCTTTTTCATTCCATTTCATAGGGTCTGAGAGTAGGGGATGTTATTACTCCAGATTTAGAGCCACTAATTAAGGCTTGGGTCCTTAGAGAAGGGGAGAGACTAGCAAGTATCCTGATGGTACTAGAGCCCTGTGTGTGGTCCAATTGAGGATGTCCTGAGGAGTTTTGTCTGTGTGTCTAAGTACACTGAGCCAAAGCATTAGGTAAAATAGAAGACACCCCAGGTGGAGCTTGAGCTGGGAGGCAATATCCTGACATCTGAATTGATTTCCACAGGTAATGGTATGGATCCATGGGGGTGGACTGTCTAGGGGTCTGGCTTCCATTGTAGATGGATCCATGCTGGCAGCCAAGGAGGATGTGGTGGTGGTCACTATCCAGTACCGCCTGGGTGTTCTGGGCTTCTTCAGGTGAGTCTGGGGCTGACTGCACTGTGCAGTAGGGGATAAAAGGATAAGACAGCCCTGTGATTCCTTCTCTGCATCTTACAGCACTGGAGATGAGCACGCCAGAGGCAACTGGGGCTATCTGGACCAAGTGGCTGCACTGCACTGGGTCCAGCAGAATATCGCCTACTTTGGAGGCAACCCAGACCTTGTCACCATCTTTGGAGAGTCAGCAGGTGGCACAAGTGTGTCTTCACATGTTCTGTCCCCCATGTCCAAAGGACTCTTCCACAGAGCCATCATGGAGAGTGGAGTGGCCCTGCTGCCTTACCTGATCTCTAACACCTCTGAGGTGGTCTGCACAGTGAGTCACTTCAGCCATTGATGATCCTGCAGCCTCAGCCTCCACCCTCTGGTACACTGGGAGTTTTCTCAATTGGGAAAACGAGGAGTGTGGGAAATGCTTCTTTCAATAGTCTCTGAGAGAATCAAGGGTAGAATCCACTTCTTTCTATACAGGCTGGCTAGAATAACCATGTATAAGTAACTTGTAGTGTCCATTATGTTCAGAAACATACGGGATAAAGATATGGATAGATAGGTAAAAACATAAGGACCTGAGTTCAAATTCCCCCAGAAACCACAAAAAGCTGCAGGCAGCAAGAATTGTGTGATCCTGGTATTCATAGGATGAGACAGGAGGGAGAGACCAGAAAATCCCTGAAAGATCACAAATAAGATGGACCCTTGTAGAAAGGAAGAAATAATGAAAGATCATTTCTCAAACAAGATGGGAAGTGAGGAGTAGTAACCAGATGGTGTCCTCTAATCTTTGCATGGAAACCATGGTACAGGCACTCCTGAAGTCACAGGCACTTGTGAACAAACACATGAAATTTATTTTTAAAAGTCTTTAGGTAGAATGGCCTCTCTGGCTGTCACATCTGAGCAACACAAAATGGGAATTTCATACTTTATTTCACCAGAACAAAGTGCAATGTGATATTTGGGCATCATGCCAATCAACTGGGGTTGGGAAAACTCCTCTACTTGCCTGAAAGGATGGATCAACTCCTGCCTGATCCCTTTACAGAAAGTGGCCAGCTTATCTGGTTGTGAGACTACGGATTCAGAGACCCTGGTGCTCTGTCTGAGAAACAAGAGTGAAGAGGAGATTCTGGCTATTAACAAGGTCGGGAGAGTTGTGTGACTTGGAGGACCTGGTCAGTGGGATGTGGGAGACTCGGTCCTTACTACTCTAAACAATTTACTTCTGCTCCATGGTTTGGCTTCCTCTTAATCATGTATGTAAAATTATGAAAATGAATACCAAATATCCTAATATATGTAGATTCTGTCAGGGGTGGAGAAACATCCTGAGACAATTAAATGGGGCCAGGGGTAATGGTCAGGGTTTCTCAGTGGACATCAGAATTGACCTCCATGTCCCTTGCATGTCCCTCAGGTCTTCCAGTTCATCTCTGCTGTGGTGGATGGAGAGTTCTTCCCCAAGCATCCTCAAGAGTTATTGACTTCTGTGGATTTTCACCCTGTCCCCAGCATCAGTGGTGTCAACAATGATGAGTATGGCTGGCTTCTCCCTGTGGTGAGGCTCAGTTCCAATTCTCTGGAAGTCTGGGGACTCATAAGGTGAGCAGAGGAAACTTGGCCCGTATCTATCCCACCGTATACTATAGAAAGTTGTCCTCTCTCTCCCAGGTCATGGGCACTGATCAAATAATAAACGGCATAACCAGAGAGACCCTGCCAGCTATTCTGAAGAACACAGCAACACAGATGGTGAGACACCTTGAGTACTGCCTCCAATAGAAAAATCCACCTGTATCCTTCCAGACATCATGCCTACAAACAAACATCTGTGTGTGTATGGTTTGTGGAGGGCTCACCCCAGAACTTATACCTTTCCCTCTATATTATATCTTATCCCTGGTCACATTCTCCACACTAAGGCTGCTGCCTATCAAAACAAGAACCTGCCTAAACTCATTCTTCCTGATTCCCTGGTGTAGATGTTACCTCCTGAATGTAGTGACCTGCTAATGGAAGAGTATATGAACAACACTGAAGATGCTCAGACCCTCCAAATAGAGTACAAGGAAATGATAGCAGACTATTTGTTCGTGATTCCTGCACTCCAAGTAGCAAAGTCTCAATGTGAGTACATCTGTGATGAGGCCTAGTTTGGAGGAGCTCAGAGCCATGGGTCCCGGATGAGCTTAATAGTGTCCAGGTCCTGGAAGGAGGTGGGAGGTCCTTGGTCTCCCCACAGGGCAGGGAACCCTGACTGCTCTTCAGGGCTGATGAGACAGGGGAGTTGATTGGGGGAGGGAGAGGGAAATGGGAGGTGGTGACGGGGAGGAGACAGAAATCTTTAATTAGTAAATAAATAATAATAATAAAAGAAGAACAAAAACAACAAGAAAAAAATTAAATGAAATAAAATTGGCTTCACTGAGGTGTTACTTACAAAAAAAATAGTGTCCAGGTCCCCACTCATGTCTGGATCACATCTCTGGAACCAAACTCCTGGGACCATTACATCGGTATTTCTTCATTGTAGTGTAAGAGAGGAAAGTGACATCTTATCCAGATACAAAAAAGGAAACAGGTTGCTGATACTCAATTGATCTGCCAAACCTACTTAGCTGGAAAGGCCAGGGTCACTGTTTAGCCAAAGGCTTTCCCATAACTAGTGCTCCAGCCTGGGGCCACCCACTCGACAATTATAACACCAGATAACTGTATACCAACATAACTTATCAATAACCAATAGGCAGGAAAGTTACAGGTGAGAAAATACTATGTAACCATGTGTCCATACCTCTAGGCTCTCGTGCCCCTGTGTACTTTTATGAATTCCATCATGTGCCCAGCTACGAAAAAGATATGAGGCCAGCCTATGTGAAAGCTGACCATGGTGATGAGATTCCCTTTCTTTTGGGGTCCTCCCGCTGGGGCATAAAACGTGAGTCTTTCTTGTGTTTCATGAGCTGGATGGGGTCACAGGTGGGTACCTGATGGGGAACTGAGCTCTCAGTCCAGCCGAGAAAATCAAGGCTATGAGAGAGGACATAATCAAGTAAGCAACTTCTCCAACCTCAAAAAGTTATACCCAGATTAGAATCCATTGCCTTAGTTACTTTTCTATTGTTGCGATGAGACACTATGATTAAGTTGGCTTATAGAGAAAAGCATTTATTGGGACTTAGAGTTTCAAAGGGTTAGAGACTATGGCCATCAGGGATGGGAGAATAGCAGCATGCAGACAGGCAAGGGACTGGAACAATAGCTAACTAAAAGTTTAGATTCTGATCTACAAACCCAAGGCAGAGAGCTAATTGGACCTGACTGGACTTTTAAACCTCAAAGCCAACTTCCAGTGATACACCTCCTCCAACAAGGCCATTCTTCCTAATTCTTCCCAAACAGTTCCACTAACTGGGGACCACACATTCAAATATATGAGTCTATAGGATTCATATCATTTGAGCCACCACACCTATGTTAGATGGAATGAGGACACACTGAGCAGAACTGAACCTGGAGGCATCAATTAGAGGTGTGGGTGGCTCCGGGATCCTTGGTGATGAAGGAGGGAAAGAGGCCTAGAGTTCAGGGTCAGGCTACAGGAAGGATGGTGATTGTGGAGCACGAATAGGCAACTCATGGGGTGGCTGGGACCTGGACCTCGGTCTTCCCCATGGCTACAGCTGACTTCACTGAGGAAGAGGAGCTGCTGAGCAGGACTATGATGAAGTACTGGACCAACTTTGCACGACATGGGTGAGAACACATCCCTCCCTCAACCTCCTCAGTGGTGGGTCCCTATCTAGGGCTCCATTGGTGATTGATGACTTCATTTGCATGCATGGATAACTCATCACGTGATAGAGTCCTCCTCACCCCAGGGCACTCTTAGGTACATTGTGTATTGGTTACTGGTCACACTGCAATGACTTGACAGGAGCTATGGTATTCTTCTTTAGATTTTGCCTCTGAGAGGGAGACCCAAAATTGTCCGGGTAGTCTTGCCCCACATGGAGCAGACACTAGCAGGTGACACTCTATCCCGGTATAGGACATGTGTTCCATCAGCCCACTCACCTATTGGCCCAATTAGTCCACCACCCTGACACAAATTGGGGGATCACAGTGATGAGCATGACCTTACCATTCCCTGATGGCTGGCATATCCACAGGAACCCCAACAGCGAGGGTCTACCCTACTGGCCCCTGATGGACGATAATGAGCAGTACCTGCAGCTGGACATCCACCCTTCTGTGGGCCGAGCCCTGAAGGCCAGAAGATTGCAGTTCTGGACTCAGACTCTGCCCCAGAAGATCCAGGAGCTAAAGGGGTCTCAGGATAATTACAAAGAGTAGTACCCTGTGAGAGGAATGCTGTGAAGGGCTGAATATACATGAGGTCAGCAGAACATTCTTAGAGAATCCCGGTTAGAGTCTAACAGTCACATCACCATCCCTTACCTCTGCAATTGTCCATTTGGTCTGCATGTACGACAAACCCTTGGTGTGTCACTCGTTCCTCAACATGCTGGGACACCTTTTACAAGACTCCGTGAATGCTCCCATGACTGTAGATGTGTGACCCCTAAGTGCCCCAATCTTCTTTCAGTGTCCCCTGGGACAACGCCCTTTCCTTCCTTTCTTCCTCTGCTCTCATCCTCTCTCCTCTTCTCCAAGCCCCAGACAGTCTTCAGATGAAACAGAAGCTTTGGAAATATTTATTATATGGGAGTGGACTGTCAAAATCCTATGTTCTCTCAGCAAGTCTCATGTCTTCTTATTTGTAAGTGGCCAATAAAGAACCCTAATAGCCAAAGTCCTACCTATTCTTTTCATGTGTTCAGTCAGGTTGTTGTTCCAAAAATTCACAAATTGCAAGCTGAGCTCTGTAATACGTATCTTCTGCCCTGTTATTCAGAGACCTAGGAAGAAAGATTATATATGTTTTCTGCAGTTTCAGGTCAGCCTGAGCAACAAATTAAGTCCAGCATCTCTAAACAAATTATAATCTGGACAATATACAAATAGCAAAAAAATTATACATGTTTATAAACCAAGGAAGCTCCAAGGTCAAATGTCATCAGATTTGCTCTGGGGTGAGAGTTAGGCCTCTGGCTCTAAAGATTTCACATTGCATCCTCGTTGGATAGAATGAGAGAACAATGACACTCTTGGGTCTTCCCAGAGTCATGACTCTTAATAGCATTGGATCAGAAATTAGATTTCAGCAAATAAATTTGATAGCTTTCAGAACACAGCTCATAAAGATCTCTGACATCAGCCACAAAGGATGCTAACTGATGAGTAAAAAAATTCCTACACATGTTCCCTGTATATGAAATTTTACAAATGCCTGCAGAAGCAGAACTAGACATGTTCATGGGATTTTCAGTCTGGGTCAGGAGTTAGGGAATTGCTCAGAACTACATGGGTTTCTCAGTGCCCCATTTTCTGAAGTTTGCTCTTTGGATCAGGAGTTCTGCAGACAGTGTGGAGCCCACAGTTGCTTGAGTCTGTCACTTCTCTGAAAATGTTTGTCTATTGGGTGTGCCCTGGAAAGGGGGCAGCGTCAGAAGAGACCCTTGTCCCTGGCACCCTGAGCAAGCTTCTCCTTGTGTGGAGTTGTCTTCCTGCCTCATGGACCCTCCAGAGGCTTCTTGACTTCTGGTCATCTCCTAATCTTCTTGATGATCCATGTGATTGATTTCCTTAAATGTTTCAACCCCAGCAGTACAAAGTCTCTTGCACTTTGGCCCTTACAAAGGTGCCAAATTCTGCTCTGTCTGTACTTTTGCTCCCCCGGAGCACATTC
>NC_022011.1:3541505-3544762 GCF_000317375.1 Microtus ochrogaster
TTGAAAACCAAGTTTTCATGCTGCCTACTCAGGAAATAGATGAGGCTGAAGTTGAGCCTTGATTAAGAAACTGAGCAGAGGGGTACCCTAGCTGCGGCCTTAATGCATTGTTGAGCTCCTGGTGAGATCAGTAGTTGGCTGCACCTCACCAGGCAGTCAGGTTGGGGATTCAAGCCTGAAAGCTTTCATTGCTGTAATCTTGGTGTCTGCTGACAACCACTGCCTACTGCAGCTGATGACTTTCCTGGCCCCTGGAAGGAAAATCAGAGGCAGACAACCAACAGTGTGCTGACTGGCAGCTCATGCTGCTGCACCCACATTCCCTTCCTCCTTGCAAAGTCATTTTATCCCCTAAGCAAAAGCAGGACCATGTAAACCAATCTTTATGTCCCTCTGTCGGGTGGGATCCTGGTGACTGATGATCTTGTTCCGAGATTGTTCAGCATCTTTCCCCCAGTACCAAGCCTTCAAGTGTTCTGAGGAGACTCTGTTGCAGGGAAGGTCAGCACTGAGCCTCACTACTGTAAACCCTCTGCCATGTGGCTCTCATTTCTCTGAATACACAGGACAGTTCACCAACAGCAATCTCGGGGTACATTTTAGACTTTCAGTAGCTACTATAGGCTAGTGACCCACAAGCTCGTGTCTTGAGTGCTTGCCCATAGCTAGAGGACTGTTTTTAAGGCTGTGGATCCTTTAGGAGATAGGGATAACTGGAAGAATTACTAGGGGCAGGGGTGCACTGCTGCAGGAGATCCTTCTGCTCCTTCAGGCAATAGCCTTTAAGATACCAGCCCACTTGGGCGTGGCCTCTTTTGCTTTAAAAAGCAGCATAGATATGCACTCTCGCTCTCTTGCTTCTGGCTTCTGGCTGTTAGACTTTGTTCCTGATCTTGCAGAGGGCTGTTGTCTGGGATGGTGATCTGTAAGTTTTTTCCCTTTAAATAAATAACCCTTTTATTAATCATAATTCCAAACTGGTTTGGGATTGTTTTTGTGATTTATGCCTTCACCTGGCACTCAATGTTTGGTTTTAGAACCTCCCTGGCTCTACTGCCTGCCACTATCTCAGCTTGGCACAAGCCCTCCCTCAGCCACAACCCATGCATTGAGCCAGCAGTTCAATATAGAATCTTATACAGGGGCTTCTCATGCCGCAATTCTTTGTATTTTTTCTTTACACACCTTGGACTTTCAAGTCCCCATGCACCTTACCGTTTGCCTCCCACCAGTGTGCACCAAGAAATCTGGGTGAGACGCTGGCTTCCCTGGTTTGAGCCAGCTGTTTCACAGCTTTCTAATGATTTGTTTGCATTCGCCTATTCCACTGCTTTAGAGACATGTGCAGAGCAGACAGTTTGTGATTTATCTTTCAGCATTTGGCTTTAAGGTCAGATTTCAGACCGATCACGTGAGTTCACATGCATCATGCATCATGCAGCTGGGTTAGTTTTGCAAGTGGCCTGCGACACCTACTGGCAGGTACCTATTATTGCACCTAATCCAGCTAATTAAACCACAGGTAAGATTTAATATTCTAAATATAGATCATAAGTTGATAATTTTAAAAGGCAATATGTTAGACAACCTAACCTGCCAATGTTTCAATAGCCTCTTTACTTACAGCATGAGGTTTTACAAGACTTATATGATTTGCCTTCTACATCATTAACCTTAATTCCAGGGATTAGTTTTGTCCTCAATATTTTTTTCTTAAAAAAGAGTGGTTTAACAATAAGGCTAAGAAATAGAAACAAAGAAAAACAATACAAAGAATCAATGGGACAAAGAGTTTGTTCTTCAAGAAAATCAACAAAGTAGACAAACCTTTATGCAAACAAATCAAAAGGCAGAGAGAGAATATCCAAATTACCAAAATCAGACATGAAAAGAGGGACATAACAACAGACATGGAGGAAATACAGAGAATCATCAGGTCATATTTCAAAAACCTGTACTCCACAAAATTGTAACACTTAAACAAAATGGACAACTTTCTAGATAAATATCATTTACCAAAATAAAATCGAGACCAGATAAGCAAATTAAACAGACGTATAAATGCTGAAGAAATAGAAACAGTCATCAAAAGTCTCCCAATCAAAAAATAAAGCCCGGGGCCAGATGGTTTCAGCTCAGAATTCTACAAGATTTTCAAAGAACTAAAACTAATACTCCTCAAATTATTCCACACAATAGATACAGAAAGAACAATGCCAAACTCTTTTTATAAGGCTACAATTACTCTGATACTCAAACCACAGAAAGACATTACTAAGAAAGAGAATAACAGACCAATCATACTCATGAACATTGATGCAAAAATACAAAATAAAATACCAGCAAATTGAATTTAAGAACACGTCAGAATCATCATCCACCATGATCAAGTCGGCTTCACCCCAGAGATTCAGGGATGGTCAGCATATGAAAATCTGTGAACATAATCTACCATATAAACAAACTGAAAATTAAAAACCACATGATCATCTCATTAGATGCCGAAAAACCTTTCAACAAAATAAAACATCCCTTCATGATAAAGGTCTTGGAGAGAGCAGGGATACAAGGAACATACCTAAACATAATAAAGGCAATATACAGCAAGCCAACACAAGCCAACAGCCAACATCAAACTAAATGGAGAGAAACTCCCAGCAATCCTACTGAAATCAGGAACAAGACAAGGTTTCCACTCTCTCCATATCTATTCAATGTAGTTCTTGTTTTTGGTTTTTCAAGACAGGATTTCTCGGTAGCTTTGGAGCCTGTGCTGGAACTAGCTCTTGTGGATTAGGCTGGTCTCGAACTCACAGAGATCCACCTGCCTCTGCCTCCCAAGTGTTCGGATTAAAGGCGTGCGCCACCACCACCCAGCCCTCAATATAGTTCTTGATGTCCTAGCTAGAGCAATAAGACACCAAAAAAAGATCAAGGGGATACAAATCGGAAAAGAAGTCAAACGCTCACTGTTTGCTGATGATATGATAGCTTACATAAGCGATCCCAAAAAATTCTACCAAGGAACGTCTACAACTCATAAACACTTTCAGCAATGTAGCAGGATACAAGATTAACTCAAAAAAAATCAGTAAGTAGCCCTCCTGTACACAGATGATAAAAGTGCTGGGGAAGAAATCAGAGAACCAACACCCTCACAATAGCCACAAATAGCATAAAATATCTCAGAGTAACTCTAACCAAACAAGCTGAAGACCTGTATGACAAGAACTTTAAATCTTTGAAGAAAGAAATTG
>NC_022011.1:3544862-3547343 GCF_000317375.1 Microtus ochrogaster
CTCTTTTGCTTTAAAAAGCAGCATAGATATGCACTCTCGCTCTCTTGCTTCTGGCTTCTGGCTGTTAGACTTTGTTCCTGATCTTGCAGAGGGCTGTTGTCTGGGATGGTGATCTGTAAGTTTTTTCCCCTTAAATAAATAACCCTTTTATTAATCATAATTCCAAACTGGTTTGGGATTGTTTTGTGATTTATGCCTTCACCTGGCACTCAATGTTTGGTTTTAGAACCTCCCTGGCTCGACTGCCTGCCACTATCTCAGCTTGGCACAAGCCCTCCCTCAGCCACAGCCCATGCATTGAGCCAGCAGTTCAATATAGAATCTTACACAGGGGCTTCTCTTGCCGCAATTCTTTGTATTTTTTCTTTACACGCCTTGGACTTTCAAGTCCCCATGCACCTTACCGTTTGCCTCCCACCAGTGTGCACCAAGAAATCTGGGTGAGACGCTGGCTTCCCTGGTTTGAGCCAGCTGTTTCACAGCTTTCTAATGATTTGTTTGCATTCGCCTATTCCACTGCTTTAGAGACATGTGCAGAGCAGACAGTTTGTGATTTATCTTTCAGCATTTGGCTTTAAGGTCAGATTTCAGACCGATCACGTGAGTTCACATGCATCATGCATCATGCAGCTGGGTTAGTTTTGCAAGTGGCCTGCGACACCTACTGGCAGGTAACTGTTATTGCACCTAATCCAGCTAATTAAACCACAGGTAAGATTTAATATCCTAAATATAGATCATAAGTTGATAATTTTAAAAGGCAATATGTTAGACAACCTAACCTGCCAATGTTTCAATAGCCTCTTTACTTACAGCATGAGGTTTTACAAGACTTATATGATTTGCCTTCTACATCATTAATCTTAATTCCAGGGATTAGTTTTGTCCTCATTATTTTTTTCTTAAAAAAGAGTGGTTTGACAATAAGGCTAAGAAATAGAAACAAAGAAAAACAATACAAAGAATCAATGAGACAAAGAGTTTGTTCTTCAAGAAAATCAACAAAATAGACAAACCTTTATGCAAACAAACCAAAAGGCAGAGAGAGAATATCCAAATTACCAAAATCAGACATGAAAAGGGGGACATAACAACAGACATGGAGGAAATACAGAGAATCATCAGGTCATATTTCAAAAACCTGTACTCCACAAAATTCTAACACTTAAATGGACAACTTTCTAGATAAATATCACTTACCAAAATTAAATCGAGACCAGATAAGCAAATTAAACAGACGTATAAATGCTGAAGAAATAGAAACAGTCATCAAAAGTCTCCCAATCAAAAAATAAAGCCCAGGGCCAGATGGTATCAGCTCAGAATTCTACAAGATTTTCAAAGAACTAATACTAATACTCCTCAAATTATTCCACACAATAGATACAGAAAGAACAATGCCAAACTCTTTTTATAAGGCTACAATTACTCTGATACTCAAACCACAGAAAGACATTACTAAGAAAGAGAATAACAGACCAATCACACTCATGAACATTGATGCAAAAATACAAAATAAAATACCAGCAAATTGAATCCAAGAACACGTCAGAATCATCATCCACCATGATCAAGTCGGCTTCACCCCAGAGATGCAGGGATGGTCAGCATATGAAAATCTGTGAACATAATCTACCATATAAACAAACTAAAAATTAAAAACCACATGATCATCTCATTAGATGCCGAAAAACCTTTCAACAAAATACAACATCCCTTCATGATACAGGTCTTGGAGAGAGCAGGGATGCAAGGAACATACCTAAACATAATAAAGGCAATATACAGCAAGCCAACAGCCAACATCAAACTAAATGGAGAGAAACTCCCAGCAATCCTACTGAAATCAGGAACAAGACAAGGTTTCCACTCTCTCCATATCTATTCAATGTAGTTCTTGTTTTTGGTTTTTCAAGACAGGATTTCTCGGTAGCTTTGGAGCCTGTGCTGGAACTAGCTCTTGTGGATTAGGCTGGTCTCGAACTCACAGAGATCCACCTGCCTCTGCCTCCCAAGTGTTCGGATTAAAGGCGTGCGCCACCACCACCCAGCCCTCAATATAGTTCTTGATGTCCTAGCTAGAGCAATAAGACACCAAAAAAAGATCAAGGGGATACAAATCGGAAAAGAAGTCAAACGCTCACTGTTTGCTGATGATATGATAGCTTACATAAGCGATCCCAAAAAATTCTACCAAGGAACGTCTACAACTCATAAACACTTTCAGCAATGTAGCAGGATACAAGATTAACTCAAAAAAAATCAGTAAGTAGCCCTCCTGTACACAGATGATAAAAGTGCTGGGGAAGAAATCAGAGAACCAACACCCTCACAATAGCCACAAATAGCATAAAATATCTCAGAGTAACTCTAACCAAACAAGCTGAAGACCTGTATGACAAGAACTTTAAATCTTTGAAGAAAGAAATTGAAGAAGACACCAGAAAGTGGAAAAATCTCCCATGCTCTTGGGTAGGCAGA
>NC_022011.1:3547443-3565396 GCF_000317375.1 Microtus ochrogaster
TTGGAGCCTGTGATGGAACTAGCTCTTGTGGATTAGGCTGGTCTCGAGCTCACAGAGATCCACCTGCCTCTGCCTCCCAAGTGTTAGGATTAAAGGCATGCACCACCACCACCCACCCCTCAATATAGTTCTTGATGTCCTAGCTAGAGCAATAAGACACCAAAAAAAGATCAAGGGGATACAAATCGGAAAAGAAGAAGCCAAACGCTCACTGTTTGTTGATGACATGATAGTTTACATAAGCGATCCCAAAAAATTCTACCAAGGAATGTCTACAACTCATAAACACTTTCAGCAATGTAGCAGGATACAAGATTAACTCGAAAAAAATCAGTAAGTAGCCCTCCTGTACACAGATGATAAAAGTGCTGGGGAAGAAATCAGAGAACCAACACCCTCACAACAGCCACAAATAGCATAAAATATCTCAGAGTAACTCTAACCAAACAAGCTGAAGACCTGTATGACAAGAACTTTAAATCTTTGAAGAAAGAAATTGAAGAAGACACCAGAAAGTGGAAAAATCTCCCATGCTCTTGGGTAGGCAGAATTAACACAGTAAAAATGGCAATCTCACCAAAAGCAATCTACAGATTCAATGCAATGCCCATCAAAATTCCAGCAAAATTCTTCAAAGACCTCATATGAAAAAGCAAAAAGCCCAGGATAGCAAAAACAATCCTATACAATAAAAGAACTTCTGGGAGCATCACAATCCCTGACTTCAAACTCTACTACAGAGCTACAATACTGAAAACGGCCTGGTATTGGCATAAGAACAGACAGGAGGACCAATGGAACCAAATAGAAGACCCGGATATTAATCCACACACCTTCGAACACATGATTTTTAACAAAGAAGCAAAAAATATCAAAGGAAAAAAAGAAAGAATATTTAACAAGTGGTGCTGGAATAACTAGATATCAACATGTAGAAGAATGAAAATAGACTCATATCTATCACCATGCACAAAATTGAAGTCCAATTGAATAAAAGACCTCAACATAAAGCCAGCCACAGTGAACCTTATAGAAGAGAAAGTGGGAAGTACACTTGAACACATTGGCACAGGAGACCACTTCCTAAACATAACCCAGCAGCACAGACACTGAGAGAAACAATTAATAAATGGGACCTCCTGAAACTGAAAAGCTTCTGTAAAGCAAAGGATACAGTCAACAAAACAAAACGACAGCCTACAGATTTGGAAAATACCTTTACTAATCCCACATCAGACAGAGGTCTAATCTCCAAAATATACAAAGAACTCAAGAAATTTGTCATCAAAATAACACATACTCTAATAACACATACTCTAAGAGCATGTAGCTAGGAGTACAAACCTAAACAGAGAACTCCAAAATAGCTGAAAGGCACTTAAGGAAATGTTCAACATCCTTAGACATCAGAGAAATGCAAACCAAAACAACTCTGAGATTCCATCTTACACCTGAAAGAATGGCCAAGATCAAAAACACTCAAGACAGCTTATGCTGGAGAGGTTGTGGGGTAAAGGGAACACTTCTGCATTGCTGGTGGGAGTGTAAGTTGGTACAGCCCCATTAGATACCAGTGTGGCAATTTCTCAGAAAATTAGGAAACAACCTTCCTCAAGGATGCTCAATCATGCCACAAGGACATGTGCTCAACTGTGTTCATAGCAGCTTTGTTTGTCATAGCCAGAACCTGGAAACAACATAATGCCCCTTGATCAAAGAATGGATAAAAAAATGTGGTACATTTCCACAATGGAGTACTACACGGCAGAAAAAAATAACATCTTGAATTTTTCAAGAAAATGGATGGAGGTAGAAAACAACATTTTGAGTGAGGTAACCCAGACACAGAAAGACATTTATCACATGTACTCACTCAAAGGTGGTTTTTAAACATAAGGCAAAGAAAGGCAACCTACAAACCACAATCCCAGAGAATTTAGACAACAATGTGGACACTAAGAGAGACTTACATAGATATAATCTACATGGGAAGTAGAAAAAGACAAGATTTCCTGAGTAAATTGGGAATATGGGCACCTTGGGAAAGGGTTGATGGGGGAGAGAAGAGGGAGGGAGAGGAGCAAAGAAAAATGTAGAGCTCAATAAAAATAAATAAATAAACAAGTCCTAAGAGAGCACAGATGTTTATCCCACCCTATTCTGTCTCATCCACTCCTGATCCTTCTACAGGAAACATCAGGGTCCCTGGGCCTTACACACGGGGCTCAGAGTTTGTCTAAGAATAGCTGGAGGCTTTGATCCTCCATTGGCCTTTCTCCCTCACCTGATTTGACATTGCTCTCAAAAGTCACCAGGACCTTCCAGGCAAGGGGTCTGCCTAGCCTCTCTAATGGCTCCCATTTTAAATAGTGCTTGGCTTGAGCCCATGTCATGAAGCATCTTTAACAAGTCCTAGGAGAGCACAGATGTGGATCCCACCCTCTTCTGTCTCATCCGCTCCTGATCCTTCTACAGGAAACATCAGGGTCCCTGGGCCTTACACATGGGGCTCAGGAGTTGTCTAAGGATAGATGGAGGCTGTGACCCTTGATTTCAACCAAGATAATTACAAATTCACTCCATTTCTGGCACCATAATTTAACTCTTTCTGGCAAGGAGATCAATCACTTCACATTACGATGTATTAGAGCTCCCTAAGGTCACTCAATGGCTTCACTTCAAAGACAATCAGTTAATGCAACAAATCTAAAATCATGGACATTATAGCATATTTTTATCTGTTGCTGTAACAAAAACACCATGAGGCCTCTGTAGCTGGTACCTGAAGTGAAACTGCATGGACAGAGATCTCATTCCACATGAAACCCTGTGTGAGCTGCATGTGACAGAGCTGGAGATATACATGCAGGCAATACACAAGATTTTTAAATTTTGTGTATATATATATATATATATGTTTATAAAAATACATTTAAGTAAGTTTTTTAAAAAGATAAAAATCTTTCAGGGCCAGCAAATACCACACAACCTGGTGACCTGAATTCAATCCTCAGGACTCATGGATGGAAAGAGAGAGAGAGTATTTTAGCTAGGTATGATGATAATGCCTGTGTGTCTAGGTATGATGATAAATGCCTGGATGTCTAGTATTTTTCAGGCTGAGGCAGGAAGACTGGGGTGTTTAGGCCATCCAGGGCTACATAGCAAGACCTTGTATCAAAAAAAAAATTGTAAAGGGGTTGGAGCGGTGACTTAGCACTTAAAACACTGCTAGAGGATTTGGGTTCAGTTTTCAGCTCCAGCTCCAGTTCTAGAGGATCCAGTACCCTCTTCTGACCTTTGTGGGCTTTTCATGCATATAGTGTTTAACATATATGGAGGCAAAAAATAAATACACTAAAATAAAAATCTTACATAACTGGGGATGGGACTGGAGAGATGGCGCTATAGTTAGGAGCACTTGGTGCTATTTGTAGAAGACTTGGTTTGGTTTCCAGTGTCCAGTTTGAGGCTCACAATCTAAAACTCCAGTCAGGAGGGGATCTGTGACTCTGCAGTCTGATACACACATATTGTACACATGCACACATTCAGGCAATACACACAAACCAGTACATTTTAAAAGTTGTTTTTTTTTTAATTTTTCGAGACAGGGTTTCTCTGTGTAGCTTTGGTGCCTGTCCTGGACCTTGCTTTGTAGCAACTCACAGTGATCTGCCTGCCTCTGCCTCCCACGTGCTGGGATTAAAGGCGTGCGCCACCACTGCCCAGCTCTCCAAAAAAAAATTTAAAAAAATATGCTGGGTTTCAAAGCCAAAAATTAAGAATTCTTAAAGTTAAGAATTTCCATGTTTTCAAAAGATGTTCATGATGAGATTGAATGGGGAAGTTGGTAGTCACTGCCACCTAACAGTTCGATTGTGAAATTGCAGATAAGTTCTACTCAGTGAAGGGTCAAACCAGGCAGGGTTCTCCTGACTTCTCAGAAAAAGTCAAAAGTAGGCTGTTGCGCTTACCTCACTTCCCTGTCCCATGTTGTCTTATTTCCCAGAATAAGAGGTTGAGGCAGGAGAATCATGAATTTGAGCTTTTGACATGAATGATGGACTCTCAGTACTGTGGAGAGACTGGAATTTGATAAGTTCAGTGTACTGATATTTTATTTGTATTTTAGTAAATAAAGCTTACGTGAAGATCAGAATGCAAAGCTAAGGAGGCCAGGGAGTGGTGGTACACACCTTTAATCCCAGGACTCCAAAGACAGAAGCAAATGGATCTCTATGAGTTCAAAGTTACCCTGGGCTACACAAGATTGATTCAGAAACAGAACCAGGTGGTGGTTGTTCACACCTTTAATCCCAGTGTCTGGGAGTCACACACTTTTAATTGAAAAGCACACGAATAAGAATGCAGAAATGTAGACTCCAGGAATAAGCATGTAGAAATAAAGAAATATAAAGCTGTAATGCTAGAAGAATGAGGGCAGGCTGTCAGCAGCCTTCTCGGAAGTTTAAGGGTTAACTGTTAGCACTGGGTTACTTTGCTTTACAATGTACTTGGATGCTGCTTGTCTGTTTCCCGTCTGCCCAGAACCTAATTAATCACACATAAACTGTACTAATTAAAACACTACTTGGCCAGTCACTTAAGCAGACTAGCTAGCTCTTATATCTTAACTCATTTCCATTATTCTGTATTGCACTACGAGGCTTGAGGTTTACCGGTACTGGCACACAGGCATCTTTCTCCCCTGATGGCTACATGATGTCTCACCGACTTCACCTTCTTTCCTCCTCTATCTGCTTAGAATTCCTGCCTTAGTCTACTCTGCTAAGTCACTGGCTCAAACAGCTTTACTCATTAACCAATAAAAACAACACATATGCAGGACTTCCCACACCAGTGACCCTCTGCAAACTGAGGGACAGCTTTTAGATAATCCCCTGGCTACTCATGACCAGCCCCTGATATGAGCTGAGTTAACGTTTAAATGACGGGATGTACCTGACATTTTGGTTGTGCATTGTCCCATAGGCATAACTGGCAGCCCCGGAGGAGTGCAGAGCTTTGGCAAACAACATCAGAAAGTGCCAGAGAGAAACAATGAGCTAAATACAAATGCTAGTTTGGCTGAAAAAAACATATTAATAGAAAATGTAAAAATTCTTTTGTTTATGCCTAATGCTTGCTTCTAGCTATAAAGAGGAGCGTTGGGAAACGGCCCATTGCCCCAGCTATACAAGTGTATCTCTGGCTGTGGTCTCAGCTAGCTGATAAGCTTTTTGTGCCAAAGAAGACTTATTTTTTTTCTTTTTCTGGAATAAAGATTTCTTATGGTTTAATAGACTTTGGTGGTCTGTTCCCATCTTTGTTTGACCCCTATGGATGCAACATTAATTCCAGCACTAGAGAGGTGGAGACAGGAGTGATATGGCTGGGCAGAGAGAGGAAGATAAAGGGAAGAGACAGGAACTCACTGGAGTGATGAGTCTGAGAATTCATGGAGACAGGATCTCATCCTTAACTAAAGTTTTGATATGGGTAAAAGGTCTCTCTAGAGGTTGGCTTTTTTACTTTTCTGATCTTCAGTTTGAACCCCAACATCTGCCTCTGGGTTTTTATGACTTGTGCTACAGTTCAGAGCCTACTCACTCTACCTTGGGCTGGTTTTAGCTTCTTGTCCCACTCTGTAACTGAGTTTCTTCTTTCCTTCCTACCTTCCTTCCTCCCTACCTTCCTTCCTTCTTTCCTTTCTCCCTTCCTTCCTTCTTTCCTTTCTTTGGCTTTTCATAACACATGGTTTCTTTGTAAACCTGGCTGCCCTGGAATTCACTTGGTATACCAGGCTAGCCTGGAACTCTGAAGATCCGCCTGCCTCTGCCTCCTGAATGCTGGATTAAAGGTGTGTGCCATCACTGCCCGGCTCCCACTCTATCTAAACTAACATCTCATTATAATAAATAAAAACCTTCCTGAAGCCTAGCAGAACATTAGCTTCTCCAACCTGAGAGCTCTAAGAATATCATGAGATCACCCCTTCAGGCTATAAAATACCCCTTGATGTACCAGCCACTATGGTACACACACAAATGCGTTGTAAAGTTGCCTTGACTTCTGACTTTCTTTGTTCTGTAAAACTGCATGAGTTCTGTGAAACAGCTTCCACATTGGAACATGGAATTTTGGGTAACCTAAATTTGTGTTTCCTGGCCATGCTCACTCTAACTGGCTCCAGAATAAACTATTGCTTATTTCCTTTAAAATGAGAGCTCTGGTTCTTATGCTGGCACTTCCTTACACCTGAGAGATAACACAAGGTGTTGCCCTCAGCCACAAAGTGTTCAGAAACACTGGAAAATCTAGTGTCCAACATTGCAATGTGGTGTGTTGGTTATTTGCCTGCTGCTGAGACAGCAGTGACTTGTTAGGTTACCAGAGCTCTGTTGGAGGGTAGTGACTGTCATGGCAGAGCAGCCACAGCAGTAGGGGCTGAAGGCGGCTGGTCACATTGCACCCGCAGTCAGGGAGCAGAGAGTCTCTACAGATGGAGCTCTATCCCCAGCTCCTATGTTTTGCTTTTGAAACAAGGTCTTATGTAGCTTCAGTGGTCTCACACTGTTAGTAGCTAAGCAGAGCCGGCACCTTCAAGGGGAGTAGCTCTGTGAATGACAGGTGCCCTTCTATCCCAGATGGAGCACACTTTTACCTTTCCTCTACTTCTCTTCATCTCTCTCTCTATATATTTTGGGGGGGGGGGGGACAGTGTTTCTCTGTGTGATAGTGCTGACTGTCCTGAAACTCAATTTGTAGAGCAGGCTAGCCTCAAACTCATTGATATCTGTGTGCTTCTACCTCCCCAGTGTTGGGATTAAAGACATGCACCATCACTGCCAGGCATCCCTTCCTATTTGATCTTCAAATGTCAGAGAAAATCCTATGCATGCTTGGCCTGACATGTCCCACTGTCCCTCTGAAACACTCACACAAGCTCTGCAAAATAACTAACGCTGGCCTCAGCATCAGGGTTTCCTTCTGACGGAGTAGGAGTGTCCTGAGCCTGCCTGATGTCATTAGTGTGTGGGGAGGGGTTTAGAGAGACAGGGAGGACAAGGGTGAACACAGCACAAAGCCTGTGCAGATGACATCATGTCTTCAAACATGCTGGGATTTGTACGTGAGGAGATTGCCGCAAGGATCCACAGGGCAGGCACTGTCATTTGCAGGACTGAGACAGCCAACTTCAGGACTCCGGGGGCAGCCCCAGGGGGCCTGGGATGGATGTTTAGTATAAACCGTGTTATGTGAGATATGGCATGCACAGATCTGTTCGGTTTATTAGGTCATAGTTTAATGAGCCTCTGTTTAACCTCAAAACAACCTGTGCACAGTACATAGGCTGTGCTTTAGACACCTGTGTGATACAAGCCCTGCTCTCCCCTCTCAGTGCTCAGTGTGGTGGGAATACAGGACTAAGGCAGAGTGGTCGAGCCTTCCTATGTTTGGCTCAGATAAAATGGACCCAGGGCTCTGTATTTTCCATAAACATAATTGGTCTTTTCCATGTTGAGGCCAGGGGAGTTACTCCGGGCAGTAAGCAAAAACTGACCCGAGGTGTGAGGAGGACAGGCTGGCAATGGTGGAGCTGCACCCGGGCTTCCTTCGGGAGCCTGTGACCCAGGCCGCTGGAGTACATGGTTAAACAGTCTCTCCTAACCAAAGTGCACCCGGCCCTCAGCGTGGGGAGTCAAAGCCTTGGGCTCCCCAGTCTTCCTGGAATTATATCTGCAGTTCCAGAACATTTTGTTTTTTCTTAAAAAAAAAAAAAAAAGTGGGGTGTGTGTGTGTGTGTGTGTGTGTGTGTGTGTGTGTGTGTGTGTTTACCAAAGGGCAACTTTGGGAAGATGGCCAGGATTCCCTTGTTTCTGTCGTGGTACTGTACAGTGGAGACTAGCCGACCAAGGAGCACTGAGCAGTTCTCATGTCCCCGCCTCCCATCTTGACTGAGCATGCGGGATTCATGTCACGGCCTTCACTTTTTCACATGGGCTCTGGGTTCTGAGCCACTCCATCAGGCTTGCAAGGCTGGTGCCTCTACTCACTGAGCCATCTCCCCATTCATTCATTCATTCATTCATTCATTCGTTTATTGGTTTTTCAAGACAAACTTTCTCTGTGTAGCTTTGATGACTGACCTGGAATTAGCTCTTGTAGACCAGCCTGGTCTTGAATTTACAGATATCCGCTTGCTTCTGCCTCCCAAGTGCTGGGATTAAAGGCGTGCACCACCTTTATATTTTATATTTATATATAAAAGGCCTGACTCCTTTTATATTTTTTTAAAGGGCACCTCAGTCTGACTGGACTCTCTCATTGGTAAGCTCAGATCACTCTTTTAAAAAAGTATGTATACAGTGTTCTGACTGCATGTATCCCTGCATGCCAAATTAAACTCAGGACCTCTGGAAGGGCAGGCAGTGCTCTTAACCACTGAGCCATCTCTCCAGCCTCCAGACCAACTTCTGATGCTTGTATACAGTACAACCTGCCAGACTGCTCCTGCGACTTAATGACTTAACTCTGTGTTCTTTCTCTTGCAGAGTGGCATTCTGCATTTCTGCAGCTTCCAGGTCTTAGAACCACAGCTGTCGTATGGCGCTGGCCACACTCCACCAGTTTTTAGGAGGCAGATTGTGAAGGGTGGAAGAAGCACCTGGAGACTATCAGGGAGGCGAAGCCACTCTGCTTTCCTCCAAGCAACATGTTTGACCTCAACTTCCAGGCAGTATTGGTACTGAGAAAAGAGGTTCAAGAGGAGCAGAAAAAGAACAAAATTGGCCTTTCTGTGGGCCATCACTTGGGCAAATCCATTCCAGCTGACAACCAGACCAAAGCTAGAAAATAAGATTGTTTTTCTAACATGTAAGTTAAACCTAGTTATCTTTCTTCCAGCTTGCCTGACTTGTTTTTCCCTTTATTCCACAAGGAGAGGAAAAGAAGTAGGTTCACTTCATACGTTCTTGGACAGTTCGGTCATTGAGTGTATGACTATACTGCACTATGACTGAAATCAGATGAGGTGCCACAGGAAGCTTGGTATATGGGGGCGGGGTTATGGAAGCTGGAAGATACTCCTCTAGGTCATCTATGCAATATAAACTCTTTCTTAGGGCTAGCCCTGGCTACAGAGAATCCAACTCTCCAGAGATTGGGTTTTGTTTTGTTTTGTTTTGTTTTTAATTACCTCTCTGTGGTTTAGGGCAGAGGAGAATTGCTCAAAGAAAACAAAGGCTGAGGGACCTACTTGTTTGCAGTCAGTAAGCTAAGGTCTGTTTACAATGCACCCTGGTTTCAGTTAGGGACTGACAAGCCTCCCAGGGGGATTTCTCTCCAGCTAGTCTCTATCTTGTACACAGCACACACAGGTCCTAGGAAAGGAATACTAAAACAGGTCTCTATCTTGTTTTTCTAAATCTTTTTCTTTTTCAGAAATAAATGAATACACAAGGACATGGTGGTGCAGGCCTTTAAGCTCTTCAATACTTAAAAACAACAGCCCACTACTGAGCCAGAGAGATGGCTCTGCTGGCAGTTAAGAGCACTTGATGCTCTTGTTCAGGACCTGCGGTTCAGCTTCCAGCCGGCTGACACCTACATAGAAACTAAGAGCTGTTTCTATCTCCAGTTCCAAGGATCCAGCGCCCCCTCCTGGCTTCTGCAGGGGCCAAATGTACACGGTGCACAGACATATATGCGAATAAAATATACATACACGTAAAATAAGTCCTAAATGCTAAAACAAAACAAAAAACTATAGCCTTCCACCAAAATAAAAGTTTGATCTATACAAATGTCTTAATGTTTTTTTTCTATAATATTGTGGAATCAATGACATCCATTTTTAAAGATGTTTCATTTTTATTTGTGTGTATATGTGTTTGTGCCTGGGAGTTTGTGGACATGTGAGTACACCTGTCCACAGAGGCCACAAGAGGGCCTTCAATCACCCAGAGTTGGAATTACAGGTGGTTGTGAGTCACTGGAAGTGGGTGCTGGAAACCAAACTCAGGTTCTCACAAGAGCAGAAAGTGCTCTTTAGCTACTAAAGGATCTCTCCAGCATTATGAGCACAATCATTTTAAGAGAATATTTGGATCTCATTACTGTTGGGATAAAGTTGTAGGTCTTATTATTTATGGCAAATACCTTTAACACTGTACATGTGTGTGGTGTGTGTGTAAATTGTGGGAGTAGCTAAAGAATAGTCTTTTCACAAATGTGAAACAAGCATTCTTCCCATGAACTACATTCTCAGGTCCTTGTTTTGGCATAAAATTAATTTTTATTTGTTGATGTAAGAGCGGCGGAGCTGCGTCCCCAGCACCCGGCCGCCTGCACGGCTAGCTTTATACCCAAAATAATTACACGGAAACTGTATTCTTTTAATCACTGCCTGACCCATTAGTTCCAGCCTCTTATTGGCTAGCTCTTACATATTGATCTAACCCATTTCTATTAATCTATAAAGCCCACAAGCCACCTTACCAGGAATGATCTTAACCTGCATCTGCCTGGAGTGGGGGAACCATGGCGACTCACTGACTCAGCTTCTTTCTCCCAGCATCCTGTTCTGTTTTCTCTGCCTACCTAAGGGTTGGCCTATGAGATGGGCCTAGGCAGTTTATTAATAAGAAATCACTCCCACATCATTTATTTAAGTGTATATGCACACGAGTGTGCATGCCTATGGAGACTAGAAGATAGAGAGTCACAACTCCTGGAGTTACAGGCATCTGGTTGTAAGCCACCTGATATAGATGCTCACAATTGAACTCTATTTGGGCCCTCTGGGAGGGCTCTTAAATATTGAGCCATCTCCCTAGCTCCACCCCACCCCTACACCCAATTTAAATTCTTGAAATGCATGCAGGCATGTTGATGATGTTATGACTATCATCCCAGCATTCAGGAGACTGAGGCTGAGGGTCAGAAATCTAAGGTCATCCTGAGCCACAACTTAAGGAATTTATCATCTAGGTACACACGTGTGCACCAAGTCTTTAAAGGGACGAAACTGGGGGTGCTCTCCTAGAGCTGTGTATGGAGGTCTGCCGACTGATCTCTGAAGCTCTTCAATACTTGAAGTCAAAATGAGTTTTGGAAAAAAAAGCACAAAAAACATAGCTCCTACCTCAACATTGTCCTAGAGTCAAGCTGAGTGACTATGGCTTGGGAGCATGGATTTAGGTTGTCCCAAATTCCCTGTGTGTAAGTACTTCTATAGTTACAAAGTTTTTATGGTACGAGAACAAAGTTAAAGATCAAAGCATCTTAAAAATACATTGGTGGAGACATCAGAGGGCGGTTACAGCCAGGAATCTCAGCTCTAGGCCTCAGTTGCTGTCTTAGCCCTTGGGTTGGTAGAGAACAGGGTTAGCACATTCCTATTTTGTGTCTGTTTTTTGAAATCTCTGTGCTGGTTAATTGTTTCTTGTTTCATTTGTTAATCTGACAAGCTAGAGTCATCTGGGAAAAGAGAACCCAACTGAAAAATTGCTTCCTTCAGACTGACTGGGCTATAGGGTAATCTGGGGGACATTTAATTCATGACTGATATGGGAGGGGACCCAGCTCACTGTGGGTGATTCCACCCCTGGGCAGGTGGTCCTGGGACTCTGCTCTAAGTTCCCGCCCTGGCTGTATCTTCCTCTAGAGGATGCTTTTAGTTGTAGTGCTCTATCACAGCAATAGAAGGCAAACAAGACATTTGCTGTCAGGATGTTTGATTTGGCACAGAGGTGGGTAAGGAGGAGCTCTTTAGGGAGCTGAAGAAAGTCCAAGAGAAACTAACTAGGCTGTGGACCTGCAGCATTCCAAACTTTCCAGTCGTTGAAGTTTTAATCAGACAGCCTTGACAGACACAGCTTCTTCCAGGACTTCTCCTTCACATCGGGGAAGCAGGAGAGCAGACTGTTCCATCCTGAGTGCCAACTGAAGAAAGGGTGCCACGGAGAGAGTCACTGAGCGTGTCAAATACTGTAGATAAACCGAATAAGAGGAGGCCTGAGAACAGACCGCTAAACTTGGCCACATGGAAACCGCTCCTTGGTGTTCTGCACAAGGGCTGTTTCAGTGGAGTAGGTGATCCATGCTGGGTATGCAAGGAGATGGGAGAGAAGGTGAAAACATTACAGAAGAGAAGTGATCCCAAGGAATTACTCACCCGCTGCTGACACAGGCCATCTTCTGGGCCAAACTGCTGCCAGTTCCAGGCCTTCTGCTGGGCCTGCTTGCAGGACAAGACTCACACTGAGCTTCTTTCATAGAAGTTTGCTACAGATTTCTAGGTAGGGGAGAGGGAGAGCCATGCCATTTGAGTTAAGCATGGAAGTCGGCCATGATGTGAGCTGCATGGCCAACAGGAGGGGAACTTGAGAAACAGAGTAAGGAAGGCGGAGTGCTAGGGTCAGTGTGTTGCAGCTGTGGCCAGCACCTGGGAGACAAGGGCAGAAGGACAGCGAAAGGAAGTCCCACCTGGGTCAGACTCAGGCCTCAGAAAGGAGGCTGTGCTGGCCAGTTCTTATGTCATCTTCCCACAGGCTAAAATCGTTATGGAAGAGGAAGCCTCAACTGAGAAAATTCCACCAGACTGGCCAGGCGGGAAGCCTGTAGTGCACTTTCTTGGTTAATGACTGATGTGGCAGATGCTGCCCACTGTGGTTGAGTCCTCCTCAGGGTTGGTGGTCCTGAGTCCTCCAAGAAAGCAGACTGAGCAAGCCATGAGGAGCAAGTCAGTAATCAGCACCCCTCCATGGGCTCTGCATCAGATCCTGCCTCCAGGTTCCTGTCCCATTTGAGTCTCTGCCCTGACTTCTGAAATGGGTGAGAGAAATGACCCTTTCGTCCCCAAGTTACCTTTGGTCTGGTGTTTCATGACAGCAACAGAAACCTTAACACACACACACAAAGTGTAGCCTAAACAGAACCTGGCTCCTGAGGACTGCACTTGGGGCCTTATGTTTTAAGAAATTCATAGACCAATGGGATAACAGAGAACCTTGGTGCTAAATACAATTAAAAGGACTGTATCTTTTTATTAAAAATAAATTTTATTCTTGAGAATTTCATACATATCTGCAATGAAATATATCCACCCAAATTTCGCCCTCCAACAAGCCTCCCTCACAACTTCCCGTCTTCTATTGTGATTGTGTGTGTGTGTGTGTACATGTGCTAACCCACTAGGTCCAATTAGTGCTGTCTGTATGCATGGGTGTGGGGCCTTCCACTGGAGCATGAGAAATCTACCAGCGGGAACACCCTCAAAAAGAATGGTCCTCCCTTCCCCCAGCAGTGATCAACTGCTAATAGCACCACAGTAAGGGTGAGGCCGGAAGAGTAACTCCCCATCTATGCGAGAACCTTGCTGGCTTGATCTTGTACAATCTTAGCTGCTGTGAGTTCATGGTTACCATGTCACAGTACTGGATCTTTCAGTAAAGTAAAGGGAAACGGTACCTAGCATACAAGAGACTAGTAAATGTTAACGTGTTTAATAACCGTGAACCAGGAACTAAGTTAACTAATACATAGTAACTCTGGTGACAGCCCTAAAGGCACAGTTTCCTTTACAGATAAACACATTGGTGAGTAGTTGTAGAGTGTGGGAGTCAAGGCTCCACGCAGCACCAAACTCTAGAGCCCTTGTTTTTTTGTTTACACATTTCTGTGTTGTGTGCATTCATGCCATGGTGAATTTGTGGAGGTCAGAGAACAACTTCAGAGTTGGTTCTCAATTTCCATCTTTTTCTGAGTTGGGGACTAAACTCAGGTTTACAGGTTTATGAGACAATGAGTCATAGTGGTGGTCCTTGGTTTTTTTTCCTTTGGTTTTTTTTTTTTTTTTTGGAGAGGCTAATTTATAATTATATGTAAGTGTGCATGTGTATATGCATATACATGGAGGTGCCTGCAGAAGCCAGAAGAGGGTGTCAAATCCCACTGAGTGGGAATCACTGGCAGTTGAGAGCTGCCAGATATGGGCACTGGGAACCAAACTGAGGCCCTCTGCAAAGTAGCAGGCATCTCAACTGCTAAGCGATCATTCCAGCTGCCTTTTTCATTTTGGCTATTATACCTTTTTAGTTCTGTTTAAGATTATTAATGCCAAATGTTAACATTCTCTAACTTTATGTGTACATGTGTGGTATTTGTACATCTCTGTGTGAGTTTATACATGCAAGTGCGCCCATGTCTCTATATGGAGGACAGAGGTTGACTTCGTGTGTCTGTTCTGTTTGCTCTGCACCTCAATTCCTTAGTCGTCAGGTTCTCCACTGAACCTAGAGCTATTTCTCCAGGGCTGGGAATATATATATATATATATATTTCAATATATATTTCACACCTGGCTTTTTCTGGGGTGGTAGGATCAACTTGGTTCTTCATCCTCTGGCTTGCCTTGAGATCACAGAGATCCAACGTGCTTCTGCCTCCCCTGTGCTGGGATTAAAGGCATGTACCACCATGTTCTACTATGGCAGTCTGAAGTTGTTCTTTACATGCTATATTCATGATCCTTGTATCACCTATATTACTAATTTGTTTTCTTTGATTCACCCGTTCCCACGATCTGGTTAGTGAACACATTATTTTTCAAGATATTGAACTGAAACCAGGGAATTGTACATTTGAGTGAACACTCTTATCATAAGCTACATGCTGAGTCCCTCACACACGAACCTTAGGACTATCTGCATATCTCATGGAAATCCCTGAGATCTACCAATAGCTAGCTATGCTTGGCACACTCTGATACAAACACCAGTTTATACAAGTCGAAGCAAATAGAAGAGTAGAGAGATGGCCTCTGAGTGAGGAGCTGAAGGAGATGCTGGTTTTCTCTGAGAGGCTCCCTGTGTATTATCTACATATACAATCAATATGAACAACTGAAGAGAAACCTACTGAGTATTCTGCCTGGGGAAAAGATAGGTACAAAATAACAACTCAAAAGGTGCCTTCCTCTGCTTCCCATCACCTCCCTAATGGTCTCTAGTCTCAGTCACTTCCCCACACTGCAGATACATTCAGGCCAACACAAAGTCTGAGGAAGAAAGAAGGCAACCCACTACAAAATGAAAACTTTCAATGTTTTATTTTTGACTGAAGCTGTTTACAGAAATATAATTGCGAGTATACAAATGTTCCAATAGAAGCAAAATATCTTTTTAATATTTAACAAGTTATCACAGATAGCTAAAAACATTAGATGCAAATGAAATTCCCCCAGAGAACAAACTGAGAATATCTGGTGTCAGTGCTCTGAAATTCCAACTATGAAGCCATTACACAAATGTCACTCTTACACATCATTGCAGGACAATGCAAGAAGGCAAGTCAGTGGTTGATCAGTGTGCTCAAGCAGATAAAATTAAACTCAAAATGGCAGAATGACAGCTAAATCACTTGAGAACAAGTTAATGAAATATTCCAAGTTACTCATTAAAACACAAAGTAAAAAGATGGGCGTGAAACTCAGTCAAGTTGCCAGGAAAGCAGCAAGCACTTGGAGCTTATCCTTGAAAAGAACTAGATGAGCAGGTAGAGTTGATAGATAGAAGGAGTTAGTTCAATTGCACTGCAGAAGGTCTCTACTGAGTAAAATCATGATCACTTCTGTACAGGACAGCTCCTTTTTCTTTCTCTAGTCTCTCTTTTTGCACTAGGGATTGCATCCACCTTAGGTTATAACTACCTAACTCCAGCCAGGACAGGCTTTTATTGGTCACAGAAGTTTGATTCTAAACCCACTCTCAAGCATCTGGGATTATGTGTAAGTGTAAGCTGTCCTGAGGCTCATTAGCTAAAATGGCAGCTAACAGGCCACCCCTACAAATCACATGCATTCCTCCTGGGATGGGCTCTGGTGGGGGAGATCAGTGTGAAAGAGCAGGTAGGGTGACATGGCTGAATGCAGGATGTTTAAGGAGGTATTATGAACGGGGGCTGAATAGACCAGCAACAGGTGACATAATCAGGAGGGGAAGGGAGGGCGTCTCTAGAACATCTCAGCAGTTTGCCTACTTACTTTCCAGCACCAGCTTGTAGAGGAAGCCACTTAGCACTGCTGTGTGGGACAGAGCAGTGATCCTCAGAAAGCAAGTATTCATTAGTTTATTCTGAAAAGGGAATCCTCTTGCATGAGCTAACTCACCAGTGACTTGTAAACAGTGGAAGGAAGATTAATGATGGAAGTGCTGAATTATAAAGGAAAATATGAATAAGCCTGCTTATTTGTAGAATGCACATAACTGAGATGGAAGAAACGCCCAAGTTATAAAATGCACTATCTTAGCATTCTGTGAAGTACTTCACCTGAAGCATGAGTACCAAAGAGAACCATTACTCTACTGCAGGATTCAAATGTCAAATAAGCTACTTGAAAGGAATCTTCATCAACTCATAAAAGATTAAACGAGGTGCTGTGTGGGCCTGGCCAGCCATCTAATTTACTATCTCAGATACAAGACAAATGATACGGAATGGTGATTCTGTTCTGAGAGCTAGTCTAGCCAAAGCAGAACCATAGTCTGCTGATAAAGAGGCAATAAAAAGAGAGCTTATATTACCCTGCCCACAACGTACCCATTTTATGCATAAACAGGAGACTGTAGCACCCATCAATTATTTTAGCTAAGTAAATGTCATAACAACTAAAGAAATACAGACCATTGCACCTAAATATTGAAATCAGTTAATGTAAACTTTTTAGTCAGTGGTAGAAAAATGCCAAACGAAGTTAAATGAATTATCAGTAACTACACTATACATACATAAAACATATGCATTTTCTTAGGCAGTACTAAGAATAAATTACCATTGCTGATAAATGATCACAGAATACCAGGTGAGGCGGAATATACATAAGGAAGAAAGAATCTCACTTTTGCTAGGCTCTGAAGCTCAGGAGTATCAGACTCAACTGAGAACTTGGGTCAGACAAACTGCTGGGCCCCATTTCAGATCTAACTCAGCAAGACTGGGCTATTGCCCAAGATGATGCACCTCTAGCTGGCTTCCTGATCACTGATGCTAGCTGCTGGATGGAGGGCCATACTGGTTTACATACACCGCACAGACATAAACTATACATTGCAGCGTTCTTACATACACATACACAAGAAGGGGAATGGCTCTAAGTAGCTCTCAACATACTCAACAGCTATAGTCAAAGGTTTACTACGGTTTGTTAGAGTGGAGTCATTTCCCTGCACTACCTGTCAGTCTTAAACGTCCTTTAGAAAACAGCCATTCCACACTTGCTCCAGGTTACTTTAAAAAGCCGTCATCTAACACATCAAGCCAGCTATCTAAAATAAGAATGGATGCAGTGCTCTGAAGAGTTAAGATGTATTCTTGGCTTTCTTTGGAATGGTTAAAGTGCACGATAGGGTATTAAGAATATTGCATAAAAGTTTGCCGTCTGCAGTCTTCAGTCCACCAGCAATCACAAGAACACTTCCATGGGGAACACATTCCAAAGCTTAAGTTATGGCTGTCCTTAATTTGTGGTTGATGGCCCTTTCTTCAAGTGCCACCACTTGATAAGGTGCTAGATCAGAAAGAGAATGGACAAAAACCAGGTCACTCAGTCCAACTGTATGTGGCACTAAAGAAATTACCTTAGCTCTCCCAGGACTCAATGATTTCTTCCTAATATTTCCTGACACTAAGTTTTCCAAGGTCAATTAACTAGAGTCCTGATAGAAAAAAATATAATAAACTACTTTTTCATGTTTAATTAGAGAGAAAAACAGAAATCAACATTATTCCCAGGTCTTACAAAAACTATGTTTTAGTCACTCCTCATGCCGTTAATTAGGACCAGAGAAGATGCTATAAGTAGTGTCTTTCTAATATTTAACGCACACACTTGTGTGCATGGAATCTCTCTCTCTCTCTCTCTCTCTCTCTCTCTCTCTCTCTCTCTCTC
>NC_022011.1:3565496-3593192 GCF_000317375.1 Microtus ochrogaster
TCTCTCTCTCTCTCTCTCTCTCTCTCTCTCTCTCTCTCTCTCTCACACACACACACACACACACACACACACACACACACACACACACACATTTTCATTATTGTTCATGTAAGACCCAGATACTACTTTGCTGGGATGAGAAAATTGGAGTTAATTCATGTAAGCCACAACAGCATTGGGTCCTGTTGAAATCAGTTATTCGTATATTCTTGGCAACAGTGGAAGGTGGGATTACAGGAAGGGTGCACTGGCATGGTAAAAAGGCACTTTTCCATAAACATTTAATCTATATATAAAATACTAATGTAAAAATTGTCTGAAAGAGCAAGAGCAATAAAAACAGAATTTTATTAATATACAAGGCTTAGGATGGCATGAAAACACAGAGCTAAAAAGTAATTAGGCGCTGGGACAATTGACCAACGATACTATAGAGTCAGTCTCCTGCATAATGAATGCCACCGTCACAGTTAAGCACTAGTGACAAATGTAGGCAGAAGGGAAAAGCTCTCAAAATGTAATGGCTGAGTCCTCCTCTTGCTAGTGTGGACACCCATGTTCGCTTCTCTCCCTTTCGGTGGTGCTGGGCATCAAATTCAGGTCCCTGCACATGGTAGGCAGACTCTCTACCCCGGAGTCACACCCCCAGGTCTGAGCTACTTCTCTAATACATCTGCTGAATCACAGTTTTTCTTTTTCATTGAGCCCCTCCACATACCCAAAAGCACGCAGATACATCTCCTTAGAGATGGAGCTACGCTGTGATGCAGAGTAAAACAACAAGGTCTCCCCATAACTTTTAACTAGTTCCAACCAGCTGAAAATCGGGACACAGGGATAAAAGAAAATTTTACTAGAAAAATTCTCAGCTAGCCCCTGAGAATATGAACAACTATGCTGAATTTAAGAAGTACTCAGTCATTTTATTGTGGTTCTTATTTGCTTACAGATTCCATTTTCCCCAAACATTTACAATGGCTTAAAAAGGCCAAAGGGGCTCAGGTAAGGTGTTTCATACCTCCAGGCCCAGTACTTGGGCAGCATAGTGCAACCTCATTTAAAAATCAAAAACAAACATTCAAAAAGGTCGAAAGAAATTATTTTCGGCCGGGCGGTGGTGGCACACGCCTTTAATCCCAGCACTTGGGAGGCAGAGGCAAGCGGATCTCTGTGAGTTCGAGACCAGCCTGGTCTACAAGAGCTAGTTCCAGGACAGGCTCCAAAACCACAGAGAAACCCTGTCTCAAAAAAAAAAAGAAAAAAGAAATTATTTTCATTCTAAAGGGACATATGCACAATTTCTCCCTTCTGTTTTTTTTTTTCCTTTAAACACTTGTTCTAAGGAGATGGGATAGACAGACCTATATTGGCTAAATAACAAATAACATGTTAGAATCAGAAAAGCCTACAGAAAATCTTAGAAACTAATTATCTAAGTAGAGCAGTGGTAGTGCACACACATTTAATCCCAGCACTCAGGAGGCAGAGGCAGGCAGATCTCTGTAATTCAAGGCCAGCCTGGTTTACAGAGTGAGTTCCAGGACAGCCAGGGCTACACAGAGAAACACTGCCTTGAAAACAACAAACAAAAAAATATCTAATTGTCTTTTTCCCTGCTGTGGAATAACAAGGACACAAAAGCATGGGGGGGGGGGGAGATAAGCTCCAAGCATTTTTGTGAGTTGCTGAAAGCAAGAACTGAATGTAACAAAGGAATAAAATGTAGTTCACAGTTTATTTAGGTCCTTCTGCCAGATAATTTAATATATCCTGATTCCCAAGGTCTTTGCTGGCTCACTGAGTCTTCCCACAGGTAGCTATAAGTAACAGGAACTGAAAAGCTGAATTCTTAGCACAAGTATCAACCACTGAGCTAACTCTTCAATAAGAAGACACATACTTTTTGTAACCAAATCATATATTCAGAACATTGTACTTAACACACACCTTTAGGGGCAAGGAACATTTAACAATGTAAGAAAACAAATAAACCATCATTATTGAACAGGAATATGGTAGCACAGCACAGCCCTTGTATAAATAACCACAGAAATGAAGAGACTAAAAATGGGGTTTCTGCCTCCATCCACTCAAACCACTACAGTTCAGGTGATGTTCTGTTCTACACTCTGACAGTATAAGACAGAAATTGGTCCCAGTGACTCGGCATTGCCAATCAGCACTGTATAAGGATAAACTTCTAGTACAGAACAAACAGAAGTCACCACACAAGCCAGACCTCTTGCTGCCACTTCACTGACAGTGCAGTCACAACAAACATTCCGATTTCATCTTGGAATAAACAGATTTCCTGAGTCTCCTCATGATCTCAGAAAGTAATCCAGAAAACTCAGAAGTCAATGTGGTTTTAAACTCTGACTTCTGTCTTTCCTAAGCAGATTCACGGGTCTGCTTCCACTGATGTTCCAGATAGCACACTAGAGTCCCCTGTGTTTTTTCAAGCTGAAGCACTGAATTGTGTGGCTGACCCTTCTCAGAACCTGAACCATGTTGGGTGATTTTTCCCTGTAGGGCATGGGGGAGAAGGGAGATACTGAGGAAAATACTTTTGGTTTAGAGAATCTATAAAGTAGTTCTGGCTATTAAAAGATGGAAAATGTTATTAAAATTACAAACATGGTATTTTTAGTGTCTTTATAAATAAAAGGCATAGGATACAGAAAGCCAATTAATAAGAACAACAATAATAAAATATTAAATATATAGTGAACAAAGACAGAGTGGCTCATTCTCGTCAAACACCATTTGATACACTGCCTCAATAAGTTTCCTTGCTCTTTAACACCTTGCTGAGTGAAGACACAGCAAACACACAGTAGTTGCCTTTCGCTCACTAGTAACATCAAGGAACTGCCTGATGGAATGGCTACAGATAAACAGGCCATTTGTTTCAAAAGGTACTTAAATACTCAATAAAGACATAACAAACCCCTCACTGTTATCAGACGCCACGTTGTGGTAGAACATCAGACAAACTCACAAATTTACCACAAAAATGTGTGGCAAAAAAGAATAGTTTATATATGTATATATATATATATATATAAATTTCTATATTTATGCCAATGTACTCACTCAGTACAAATAGCAAAATAGTATACCATTTCCTAAATATAAAATATAGCTTTCCAAAAAAATGAAACACACATTAGATATAAACCATCCAAAACTTGAACGATTGAAAACTGTTTTCAAAATTAAATGACCAGAGTAGGTCTCTTTCTAGAAAGTTCCCTTCATATCGGCAAGAAGCCTGTACTACTGAAAACGTAATCCAATGCCTCTCAGAGAGAGAAAGAAGGGCTAGGGCAGAAAAACAAGGACAAAGAGAAAAAACAAATGACAAGAACAACAGTTGAAAAACAAAAGAAGATCACAAAAGAGGGAATCTGGCTATATAAACAAAACCAACAACACAGCTCCACACAGCTCAACAAATGTGTAGGAAAGGAGAGATAAAATGAAAAGAAAACTAAGGCGATGGAAAAGAAAACCACAAACTGGCTAATTTTTAAACACTTAGGAAGTAAAAGAAACAAACAGGACACCAAAACATATGAGCACACAGAAGCCACACACGTTGGCCTTATGCTGCATCGACTCTTTCCACATGCCAAAGATAAATGAGACATAAGCATGTGTCCAGATGTAGGTGGTAGTGAGGAGCAGGCACCCCACGGGTGGCAAGAACACTCAAAACTCTACAACTAATGCTACAAATGTGAGTTCTGGAGTGTGTAATTTTGCTCTCTGTAGATGTAACACAAGTTAATTCTTCCTTTTAATCAGTGATATGACCCTGTAAAGCCCAAGGCTTTACATCAATTAAGTGACCACTTCGACTGTAAAGCACTGAGGTGACAAGTGAATTATAGTCACTGCAGCTCAGGGAGAAGTAATAGTTTGAGAAATTTTTGTTTGCCTTGTTTGTAAAGTAAAAATTTATACTGTTAAAAAAAAATTTATACTGTTTTTCATTAGAGGGGAAAATTTGAAGACTTCAGAACAGCACCGTTCATGGAAGAAAAAAAAAAAGAGAATTGTTTTTTTCTCAGGAATCAACTCCCAATAATCCTAAAAGAGTACTCCTGGCCCCGTGCTGCAGACTGCCAGGTCACTGGATCAATGTGGCTGCCTTCTCTAAATTACTACAGGGTCATAAAGCTGTAGTATATTAATAGCTGTCTAAAACTAAACAGGAAAACAATATAGATGCATATAAAATGGGAGCACTAGCCTAATGCTGGATTAGAAGAAAACAGACTCAAATTACTGTCAGTTTAAACTACTGAAGGAGAATATGAGATCATAATGTCATGTATTATCCCCTTCATTCATAGAACAAAATATTTTTATGCAGTTATGGCTAAATCCCTAAGTAGAAAATACAGAGAACTAACAACTCTCTGAAAAATTCAGTAACATTCCAGCTGTATCCAGTTTTAAAAGCATGTTATCTGAATGTGTGTGATGAGGAGTTCTTAATACAGCATTTTTGTAAGTTATCCCCTTCAGCTTCTCCATGAAAACTGAAAGAAACTCCTTCACTTTGGCCAACATCCATGTGTTTTTTACATCAACAAAATCACAGACTTACTCATTACTAAACTTTACTTTGTCCTAAGCCATTACTTGACTAAAATAATGCAGGAAAAAAAATGTAAGTAAACATGACAAATGTGATTTTCTAATAGCAATAATAACTGAGAGGACCAGCTTTGCACTTTAAAACCCAGGACAAAAACATTTCTGTCACAGCTGGAAAATCCAACAGATTCTCAGTTATCACTGTTACTAGAAACAAAAAGCACATTGGTGGCGAATTACTGCAACAGGCAGTATGGGTGTAGTCTTACAGCCAGGAAATCTATCCATTTACTCAAATGTAGCTCTCCATAATAGTTCAATAATCTTCACGGAACCACAAGTTTTCAGGACGTCTTGGAATCATTTCTTTCTTCATGGAATTTCTAGGGGGAAAAAAAAATCACTATCTCACTAGGGAAGAAAGGCTCTGTCACCATGGATGATCCCAAAGGACAATATGCACGCAGGGAACCTTATCATCTTTAGTCTCTCTGGCTTTAGTCTAGTCTCTGGTGCTGGGTATTGAACCTAGGGTCTCAAGCATGCTAGGGAAGTGCCCAACTGAGATATATTCTCAGCTTATAATATTTATTATTCTACAGAATTTCCTCTGTCTTGCTCTTCTTTCTCTACTATGATTGAATCTAGGGCTTTATGTGTTAGCCAGATGTTCTGTCATTCTAAAGTAAAGTTTCCAGTCAAAAGGAATGTCCAGTATTCCCAACATGATCTAAGCTATCATTCAGAGTGTGCTCAAAGGGAATGTACTATTTTAAAAGGATAAAGTCTAAGCAGTGCTATTAACTCATTTAAATATAAGAAGCCGAAATGTAATACTTACACATTAAAAGGAGCCAGTTAAATTGTTCCCTTGGCTTTGCAATGAGACAAGCAAATCGATCTTCTCCATGCTCTGACTGCTGCTCACAGACGGGGCCAGCGGGGAAGTCTCTGGCATTTGCTGAGAAAGAAGTGTTGTCACAGAAGCCTGGCCCTCATTTTGTGCCTGGCCTGGCTGATTTATAGCCATCAGCTGATCCGGTAAGGAACCTGGTCCGGATGTTAAAAGCTGACTACAATCTGTAGAGAAATAAAATCAGAGACATCTCATTAATCAAGATCTATGAAAAAATACTTTCATTCATTCTTAGGATGGGTGAGGTGGAGCACACCTTTAATCTCAGCATTCGGGAAGCACAGAAGGTAAACCTCTAAATTCATGGTCAGCCTGGTCTACACAGAGAGTTCCTAAATCTAAATAAAAACACTACTTAGGTATCATCCAAGTCCTATGTAATTACCTGTCATAACAGTTAAAATTGATGTCTACTTCTTTAAAAAAAAATTAATTGCCTAAGATACTATCTGTCCTTATTTTTCATTTTCCTTTCAAATTAATGGCTTAAAATGGCAAATACATTTTAATACACAACTATATTTAAACCCTCCCACTATCTTTGTGAGGTATTAAAAATTATTGCCTTGTTTGGTTTCTATTTCTGAGACAAGGTCTCATGTATCCTAGGCTAGTCTCAAATACACTACGAAGCCACGGATGACTTTGAATTTCTGATCTTCCTGCCTCTACCTCTAAAAGATTAGGACTACAGAGGCATGAACCATCATGACCAATCTAAAATTGACCACTTTTGAAAATATGGCCATTCAGGCCCATGAAAGCCAAATAACTTGTTCAAGGCCTCAGTCTTCAGTTGGTGGAATTTTTTTTTTTGTTGTTTTGTTTTTCGAGACAGGGTTTCTCTGTAGCTTTGGTGCCTGTCCCGGAACTATCTCTTGTAGACCAGGCTTGCCTCTGCCTCCCGAGTGCTGGGATTAAAGGCGTGCGCCACCACCGCCCGGCCAGTTGGTGGAATTATTACTCTGCTCTTAAAACATTGTGCTTTGTGCTTCTTTATAATAATCTGAACATCTCGACTGAGTACAGAGAAATTTGTTTCTTACTATTTTGAATGCCAAATAAGAACATTCCTGAAGTCTGCTGGGATGAGCCAGGAGAATTTTGTAGTTGGTTCATTGTGCCTCCTGTAGTGTTGTGAAATAAAGTAGCCTGGGACTGGGCTGAAGTGGCTCCTTGAATTCCAGGCATGTTGCTCTGAGGAGAATAAAGAGGAGACTGTTGCATGTCTTGTTGGTTTATACTGGTTTGCAGTGCAGACATGGATGCTGGAGAGAGGAAGAGTGTTACTTGCTGCTCTTGAGAACTAGGTGACCCTTGTACCAACTGGATCTGAGGAGAACTATGGAACAAGGAGGTCTGTGGTGACTCAGACTGCGGAGGACCTGGGTTCTGAAGTGAGGAAACCGTAGGCTGATTCTGAAATTGCATGGGCTGCTGCTCTTGGTTCATTGGGGCCATATTACTTTGTTGGTGAAAAATTGACTGGTTCTGCTGCTCCTGACTAGTCATTGGGTTTTGGCTTGGGCTAAATATCATGTTTGGTGGTGGCTGCTTCTGAGATGCCATTGTAGCCATGGCATTCTGATTACTGAATAAAATGTTCTGCTGCTGCTGCTGTTGCTGCTGCTGCTGCTGTTGCTGCTGCTGTTGTTGTTGCTGCTGCTGTTGCTGCTGCTGCTGTTGCTGCTGTTCTTGGGATGGAGAGTTGCTCTGCATGCCAACTATTGAGTGCTGTGTTTGGAAAATTGCTCCTTGCTGGCTTTGAGGCATTGGATTAGATGGAAGGGAGCCAAGGGCCACCTGAGGCTGAAATAAACCTTGCTGAGTGGATTGTGCCTGTTCCTGGGAAAGAATAGGGGTTGGGATGTGTGATATTGGAGGCTGCTGTTGAAAAGTAGATTGCTGTTCAGGGTTTGATGTTGACTGAAGTGGAGAAATTGAGTTCTGTGCCGCAAAAAATGAAATCTGTTCTTCTTGGCCTACTGTGTTTGTTTGAAGATTATTCATAGAACTTTGGGAAAGAAATATGTTGGGTGACTGCTGATCTTGAGGAACTGAAGAGCCTTGTAATACAGCAATGGTATTCTGAGAGTGAAACATTGGAGGCTGCAACTGCTCAGAGGACGCTGTAGAAGTCTGACTATGGACAATAGGATTTGGACTGTGAAAAATTGAACCTTGAGTTTCCTGGGAAAGGTTCTGAGCATCAGCAATAGGATTTTGAGGATGAAACAGTTGAGCCTGTGAATGAGAAGACTGCTGCAAAAAGTTCCCAGACTGAAGTGACATCATCTCATTCCCTTGCTGGAACAAGCTATTCCCTTGTTGCTGGGTACCACTATTCTGAACACTCATTATATTTTTTGTAGATGAGAAGAGATTTACTTGAGGCTGGCTGTCTCCACTGTGTTGCATTTGAACCATGGTCTGAAAGACACTGTTCTGAATTTGTTTTGCCTGTGTTCCAGTTTCTTCTCCATCTCCTGAACTTGGTGCCTGAAACATAGTGGAGCCAGGGGTTGTAACCTGTGGTGTGGTGGTTGTTGACGTTTCATTTCCAGAAACTGCAGGAGGAGAAGAGAACAACTCGCACTGCATTTGCATGTCCTCACTGGTAGGCAGTGCACTCATCATGTGAGAAGGCTGCTGGTAAACTGGAGACTGCTGAAGGCTTCCATTTGCTGAAGCAGCTGAAGGAAATAGTTCTGACTGAATCTGGGCAGCTGCTTGGCAAATGCTCTGCTGCATCTCCATCACCATTGCAGCTGATGATTCCATCACTTGCTGTTGCTGTTGTTGTTGTTGCTGCTGCTGTTGCTGATTAGACAGTGTGTTTTCAGTCGGTTGATGGACATTGTCAGCCCTCCCAGGTAGTAAGTTATCTGGTCTGGTATGAACTGCAGGCTCTGTTGAGGCGAACATTCCAGGGCTTACACTACTTTGAATTTGACTGACTTGGAAAATGTCTGCATTAAGTTGTTCCTGAACATTCTCATTACCATCTGGAGCAGAAAACAGAACAGAAGATAACTGTTGTTGTGCCTCTAGAACCTGCTGAACCAAGTCAACACTTCCACTGCTGCCACCAGCGGTGCCACCTGCAAAACTTCCTGCTTGCAGATGCTGAATAGTACTCTGGAGCTGGCTCACACTACTTGGCGGTGGGAAAATATTTGATGAGATCTGCTGCTGTAATGTCTGTGCTTGTTCTTGAAGCGGGGACGGCTGCTGCTGTTGTGATGCCTCAGTCAACTGTGATAAATTAACCACTGTGCCATCTGACTGCAATGTGTCTCTCGACTGAGCTTCTCTTGTCTGAAACTGTGTAGCCTGCTGCAGTAATGCATCACTGCTGGGCAGCTGACTAGAAGCAGAAACTGCTGGAAAAGTCCCAGGCTGCGAGATGTCCTGTGTTTGGATAGTTGTCAGGGCCTCTGGGTTATATGCCTTGGGCTGAAGCTGCTGCTGATTTTCATTTTCAGAAGGTAAGTGGGAAGATGATTGTGATGAAAAAGATGAATTTCCTGTTATGTTAGAAATAGTTTCTAAAGTTTGCTGAGTCGATCCAACTGTCTTTGTAGTCTAAAATATAAAAAGTCACAAATAATATGTACATATACAATAACCACATTATTACTCCAAAACTGTTTCTAAGAATGCACAGAGCTAATTTTCTACTATACAGTACCAATCAGAAATTGGTGTAAGACTGATTCTCTATGATATAATTAATTTCTGATGATCAGTACTGTAATCATGTATTGATATGTTTAGCCAAATTAAGAATAGTAAGAGAACATTAATCCTATTAATCCTATGATTTGTGTGTAACCAAATTTAAAACACTTCCACATTGTGGATCATGGGTAACACTGCAATGGGGAAAAGTGAGTTAAAGGGGGAATTGAAAAGACAGGAGAGAAGAAGCCATAATCAAATGTTCCTACCTCTGAAAATGCTAAAATTAGTGCTTTAAGTAAACCAACCAATTTTGGGGGCAGAGTCTTTCTGTTCAATCAGGTTAAACTTGAACTCACATCCTTGGTTCCTTATCCCGAAAACCAACTTGTAATACCTTTATAAAAACCCCTCATCTCACAGGTATTAATTCCTCCTCTTGTCAAAATGTGTACTGGAAGTTACTTTGCAAACAATTTTACTGATATATAAAGCATATGCTCTGAAAAGCAAAATTAAATAGGTATATCCAATGAAAAATAAATGTCAAAGAAACAAGAAAGGTAAATATAGCAGTTTTTCATATATGAGATAAAGATATGGGGCACAAGTAACATAACTCACCTGAAAAATAGGGGAAGATCTTTTCTCTGCTGTTACTTCCATTGGAGTGACATCTTCAGTCTTAATCATACTGCTTGATATGAGTGGAGTGATCAGGGCATTAGGAAGAATGTTCACCTTATCTAAGTTACATCCAGATGTTTTCATTGCTACACACATAAAAAAAATTGCAAATCATAAAAATAACCAAAAAAAAAACTATCTGTTTACTATAAGCCATTGTTTAAACCTATTTTTTTGTTTGAAGTAGTCTCTATACAGTCTAGACTGGCCGCAAACTTATCATCTTACTGCCTCAGCCGCCAACAGCTCAAAGTATGGGTGTACCACTATACCTGGTGGCATAAATGTCTATTTTATTTACTTAATTGTCTATTTTTTGATGTTATAATGGATGTAATGGATGATATATTTACCCTTACCCCATTTTTGAGAGGCTCTCATGTAGTTCAGGCTGGCTTCAAGCTAGATATGTACCCTAAGAGTTACCTCAAACTTTTGATCCTCCTGCCTTGACTTGGCACTACATGTGTGGGTCATTATGCCTAATACAGGCAAAGACAGTGATTGAGCCCAGGGCTTAATGCATCCTAGGCTAGCACTCTGCCCACTCTGCTACTTATCCCCACCCCTACCTGGCTTGAAGATTCTTGGTATGGGCTGAGAAGGCAGGCTTATTTATGTAGTATCACGCCAGGTAATCAAACTGAGAAACACCTGAAACCTAGAGAGCCCCCCACCACTAAAGAAATACCCCCAATTGTAGGCTAAATAATAAACTAAACTGACTCAAATATCAGGCTGTATCCCACAAGGCACATGCTAGGTGTCACTAAACAAGGATCGTGCTTAGCTTATTTTAGCACAGACTGGTAATCTCCAAGCATTCCAACCTTTTAAAGGCTAAGATTATTGAAGTATCTCACAGTAAAAATTTAAGAAAACATAAAGTAATTCATAAATTTTTATTCTCTGTTCAATGTTTTAGAAACTTGAACAATTTGAGGTGATGCATTAAATAGATTTCTCACTATTTTTTACCTCTATCAACCTCCACTTCCAATAGCTACTGATTTACAGCTAGGAGTGGCGACTATTACTTTTCTACTCTAGTCCCATTGACTAGTCCCCATGACTTCAATTCTTTTTTCTTCTTTTTAACCTTACTTGAATTTGCCACTGGTACTTTATGAAGCCTACTGTTATTGTTTATCACAGTCTGAATTGATCACACAGCTAAAGCCTGATCCAGAAGTTTGAGACTCTGGAAAAGAAATAGGTCTTTTTTTTTTTTTGTCTTGTTTATTGTTTTTCAAGACAGGGTTTCTCTGTGTAACCCTAGCTGTCCCAGCAAACTCTCTCTGTAGTTCAGGTTGGCCTCAAGTCACAGAGATCTGCCTGACTCTGCCTCCTGAGTGCATTAAAGAGATTAAAGGTGTGAGCTACCATGAGTGCAGCAGAAATACAGATTATTAAGACAGTTTTTACTAATATGCAGCTCATGCTGGTCTCAAACATTTCATTTTCCCTTCTCAGCCTCCAGGGTGCAAGCGTAACATCACATGTCACTATGCCTAGCATCTCATAAACTTTCAAATGTTATTATTTTAATTTTTATTCATTTATTTTTTAATTTCATTTTCATATTTTTGCTCTTTTAAAAATATTTATTTTTACATTATGTGTATGAGTGTTCTGCCTGTTTGCAAGTATGTGTACTAGGCACTGCTGAAGGTCGGAATCCCTGAAACAGGAGTTACACACAGACAGCTGTGAGCCACCATGTGGGTACTGGGAATGAAACCAGGGTCCTTTGCAAGAACAAATGCTCTTAACCACTGAGCCATCTCTCTAGCCCCTGCACTGTTTGAGACACTCTCATGTTTCTCAGGGTAGCTTAAACTCAAAGCCCAAGACCTGAACAAATACCACTGCCTTCGCTTTCCAAGCACTGGGACTGCAGGTGGATACCACCAACACCTGGTTTACGCAGTGTGGAAAGCCAACCCAGGGCCTCGTCCGTCCATCAGGCAAGCACTTTACCAACTGAGCCACATCTGCAGTCAGAAATAGGAAAATGTGAAGACTTTCCTATTCTTTTTATTACTGATTACTTTCTTTCATTTTTGTTTATTTACTTTTGGGGAGAGGGCCTATGTGGTTCTGGAATTTACTATGTAGACCAGAGTGACCTCAACCTCACAGAGATCCTCCTATCTCACTTTATTATTGATTTTTTGTTTGACTTCACTGTAAGTGGAAGACATAATTTCCCCTAGTTTCAATGAAACATAACTAGCAACATCAACAACAAAAACAAAAATCAGTTCAGTTTTAAGTTCTCTAATTTCCATTTGGTTCTTTTTTAAAAAACCTTCACTTTCCTTACTAAAATCTTCTGTTTTTATTTTGACTTTCACTAGAAAATTCAAATTTACTTGTTGCATTAATCTCATGGTCGAACTTTTTGTTATATAGTTCAACTTTAATTAATATTCACATCAGTTATCTTTTCTCTTTCCAGTTGTGATTTTTCTTGGTTCATAATATGACAAATGTCTTTAAAAAATTATTTCAAGACCACCTTGGATTTTGCTAGGAAATGAAAGAGCAAGAGAGAAAGACACAAACAGACAGACAGACAGACAGACAGACAGAGACAGAGAGACAGAAACACACAGAGACACACAGAGAGAGTGCGAGCCTGCTTAGAGAGGTTTCAATATGTAGCCACAGTATTATTTTGGGGGATCAAGATCTAAATGTTATTACAAATCATGGCTATTTTTAAGAATGATCCTTCAAGGATTATCGCTGCTACAGAAATTTAAGTGTCATTCATGCCATATAGTCTTTATCATGAAAGTATTGCTGATTAAATTTCCACACAGCATTCTGGCTCAGCAATAAAGCTTGAGGAATCATAAAATATAAGCTATTTGCTAATTTTGCTTATGATGACAAATTTAAAGTCTAAACCTATAAGACAGTTTAGAACTCAATTTAGTTTACATCTTCACAAAATTATTTTACCTTACTTTTTAAAATATATTTATTTTATGTGCACTGGCGTTTTGCCATGGAATTGGGTCGCCTAGTAAGTGGAATTATAGACAGTTATGAGCTGCCATGTAGGTGCTTTGAATTGAATCCAGGTCCTCTGGAAGATCAGTCAGTGCTCTTAACCACTGAGCCATTTCTCCAGTCCCCCCCCCCCCCCCCGCACACACCATTTTATCCTATTTTTAATTGATAAGGTATTTATCAAAATAAGATCTGAATTATGAAAAAAATGCCTGTTTCATATTCAGTTTATTTGGAGGGGGGAACTAGTAAAATTTTGCTCAAATGACTAAATATTTTAACACTAAAACACAATAAAAACCATTGCTTTTTAAAATTCAATACATGCTCTTTTACGTGAAATTTCATGCAAGACTGGGTTGTGATCTATCTATGGGATCTGATTTTCTAGGAACACAGGTTTGAGAGTAGATTATAGTCAGGTACCATGGCTCAAGCCTATAAATCCCAACATGCTGGAGGCTGAGTCAGGAGATTGCCAGGAGGTCCAGGCCAGCCTGGTTAAAGGAGTGAAATCCTGTCGCAAAACAAACAGGGCAGATTACAAACATACTTGATATTCTTTAGTAATTACAGTATTCATTTAATGAATGTGAATTGATTAAAAAATTAATACTTCTTTCTCCCTTTGTTTTTTGGTTTTGTTTTCTTGAGATAAGAGTTTCTCTGTGTAGTCCTGGCTGTCCCGGAACTCACTATATGTCGACCAGGCTGGCCTCAGACTCTGGGTGGTAGGCTGGCATTAAGGGCATATGCCACCACTGCCTGACAAAGATCTATAGAATGAAGCTGAAACAAATTTTCAATCAAGCTGAGTGACCTTATACAAGTCACTTAATTTCTGAGTTCTGGCTTCATTTTCTTATGAAGAGCTTGGCATCAACTTCAAGTAAATGTTCAATGAACACTAGTTACACAGTCAGGCTTGTGGCTGTCTTTAGTTGAGTCTGATAAAATTCCCAGTGTATTCCCAACCTCATAGTTTTTTACTAATCTACTCTGGAAAAGGTTCATGGTCACAATTACAATAGCAAGTAAGGAACTATTCTACATCGGAATTCTCAGTTTTATTACTGAGAAGTTTCATTGTAACCAAGCTCATTATACCCCTTTATATAATTTAATCCACATGAATTTAAGGGCAGGAAAATGGGGGGGGGGTTTACAAAATGGTGTCGTTATGTAATCTGTACCTTCGTAGGTAAAGGCATAAAAGCATCATCACAACATACTGTAAACTGTGGAGCAGAATCTGCCTACTACACTGTAACAGACTTAAATCACTTTATATTTATGGTTTCCTTTGTATAGGGCTTTCTGAGACAGTTTTACTATGCAGGCTAGACAGGCCCAGTACTGGCACTGTAGGCATCACACCCATTTTTGTTGTTGTTTTAAAAAGGTAGAACAGCCAGGTGGTGGTGGCGCACGCCTTTAGTCCCAGCACTTGGGAGGCAGAGGTAGGCAGATCTCTGTGAGTTCAAGGCCAGCCTGGTCAACAAGAGCTAGTTCCAGGACAGACTCCAAAGCTACAGAGAAACCCTGTCTCAAAAAAACAAACAAACAAAAGGTAGAACAGGGCAGTGGTGGCCCTGGGGAGGCAAAGGCAGGCAGATCTCTGAGTTTGCAGCCAGCCTGGTTTACAAAGCCAGTTCCAGGACAGCCAGGACTGTCATAGTTTCGAAAAACAAACATTCTAATTGGTAAGGAAATTATAAACATGTCAGAAGGAAGAATGGTTAGATCCCAGGGCAACTTTTCATATATCTACAGTTCATGTCAGTCTTTTTGGTCTTAGTAACAAGTACACTGCTTTCATAAAAAAAGCTCCATAATTTCTACTTTACATTTTTGGGGTGAGGGGGCGTTGAGAAAGGGTTTCTTTGTGCATTCCTGGCTGTCCTGAAACTTGCTCTGTAGACCAGGTTGGCCTTGAACTCAGAGATCCACCTGACTGCCTCACGGGTGCTGAGGATCAAACTTGTGTGCCACTACCAGCAGTCTTCTGTTTTATTTTTTTGTGTGTGTGTTTATTACTTTTAAGGGGTTTGGACTTTGTTTTTTGTTGTTTTGTTTTTTTCTATTTATGTATTTATTAATCTATGTGTATGTGTAGTGTACATACTATGGGAAGGTTAAGAGGACAAAATGTCAGAGTTGGTTCTTTTCTTCCACCATGTGTGTTTGGGGATTTAACCCAGGTCATCAGACTACTGGCAAATGTTTTTATCCACTGAGTCATCTTGAAGGCCCTTAAAGTTTTTGTTTTGTTTTCATTATATTTTTTTATTTTATGTACTTTTGCCTACATGTATGTAAGGGAGTCCACTACCCTGGAACAGGGGTTTAAACAGCGTGAGCTGCCACGGGGGTGCTAGGAATCAAACCTGGGTCTTCTGGGAGAGCAGCCAATGCAGTGCTCTTGATTGCTGAGCCATGTCTTCAGTCCCCCTTTAAGGATTTTCTTTTTTACACTGAAGAATTTAAAAACAGCCAGGCGGTGGTGGCACACACCTTTAATCCCAGCACTCAGGAGGTAGACACAGGTGAGTTCAAGGCCAACCTGGTCTACAAGAGCTAGTTCCAGGACAGGCTCCAAAGCTACAGAGAAACCCTATCTTGAAAAAAACAAAAAGAATTTTAAAACAAAATTCCTCTATTGTAACATATTTGTTATTTTGACAGAAGGCCTTGCTGTGTAGCCTATGGTCTTGAACTTGAACTCATGATTCCCCTGCCTCCCAAGTGTTAGGATTCCAAGTACACACCATCATATTTGGTCTATTATGGTTTTGTTTTTAAAGTATATCAATATGCTAAATAAAGGAAAATAGCAAATTGAAAAACAAGTCTCTGCATCAGTAAAGTCAGACAAATATTTATTTTATAATTTGGAAAACACCTTGCTAAGTATCAGAACACATCAGAGCGGACAATGCACTAAGGTTTACTAGTGAACACTTAGGATGGCCAAATTAGTATCTAAGAAATATCAACTTGGTACCTTTCATGGCTTGTTCAAAAGAGCAAGGCCTTGCTGGACTAGACGTCTCCTTTTTCACACTGACATTCAAAGCCCCAGCTGCTGCTGTGAAAATAAAAGTCACATATTTATTTCAATTTATTGATCCTGGCAAAGCACATATTCTTACTCTTTAACTGGAATCTCTTCTCAGCACATCACTGACTTATCTACTCTAAGTCCTGGGTTAAGTTAATTTTTATAACCAGCAGACTACCCTCTAAAATGCATTCATCTCCAAGTAGATAGGACATATGATCACTGACCAGATCAGAAAACTTTAAGAATCCTTTAAACACTATACATATTAGTAACATGAGATGAATGGAAGAGAGATATTTAAAACTTAACAGCTATATTAGAGCACTAGCAAGAAAAAATTATTTACCTATATGAATTTATTTAAAAGTACCAACCCAAAAACATTTGTTAATATTTAAAGCAAGTTAAAATATGCATGATGAACATACTAGCTCTATGATTATTCTTTCAGTAAAACTTTGGAAAAGAATCTTTACTAGCATAAACAGAGAACTATAAAATCATACTATTAAATCTTCCAGAACAGCTTTTGATTTTATGAGCTGAAAAACAAAGATCATTTCTAAATGATAATTTTGAACTCCAAATAAGTCAGTTTGGCTTTAAATGGTAATGATTTTTATTACTATTGCTGAGAAAAGGGTACCTTTCCCAGTGGTTCTCAACCTGTGCGTCAAAACCCCAAAGGGGTCATTTATCAAACATCTTACACACCAAAAATTTATGGTAACAGTGGCAAAATTACAGTTATTAAAGTAGCAAAGAAATAATTTTATGGCTGGAGTGAGGGTCACCACAACATGAGGAACCAATCATTTTTTTCTATTAAGACAGGGTCAAAGCATTAGAAAGGTTGAGGAAACACTGTCCTAGTCAAATCAGGAGGTCATCTAGATTTAGCTAGATTGGCTGGCTACCAAGCCACATATCTTCTTGCCTCCAGTGCATGTGGGTGCTGGGAACTGAACCTGGGTTCTCTGCAAGAGCAATAACTGTTCAACAACACACAGTGTTGAGGAAACTCAATTGAGAAAATGCTTCCATAACATCCACTTCCATAACATCTGGCTGTAAGGAATGTTATTAATTACTGATTGATGGGGGAGGGCCCAGTCCATTGTGGGTGGCTCTATCCCTGGGCTGGCGGTCCTGGGTTCTAGCAGAAAGCAGAAACCCTAAAACAGTCACTAATCCAGTTCTCTAGGCATGTACCACTGTAGTCAGCTTTCTTGTGTGGGCCCTAGCCATGGGTCTCAGGATCTTAATCTTGTGCAACAAGTACTTTACTGACTGAGCCATCTCTCTAACCTATATTTAATTCCCTTTATTATATGTATGTGTAGATATGTATGCACATGTATGTCCATTTGTGTAAGAGGCCAAAGGTAAACCTCAGATATCCCTAGGAACCAACCATTTTTTTCTATTAAAACAGGATCTCTCATTGGCCTGGAGCTCACTGATTAGGCCTGGCTGGCGAGCAAGTCTCAGGAATTCTCCTATCTCACATTCACTAGCTCTGGTACTTACAAGCTCACACCATTACAACTGGTTTCAGAAAATGTGTTCAGGGAATCAAGTTCAGGTTTTCACACTTGCACGGCAAGCACTTTACACTACAGACTGAATTCTCAAGCCTAATAAAAATGTTTTTAAAGCAAGGCAGTAGTGGTGTAGCATTTAACCCCAGTTACTTTTGGACTCCAATTCTGTTTTCCTTTTTGCCCCCTGGTTCTCAGTTTCTATGTGCAACAGTTCTGGCTATCCTGTAACTCACAGAGATCTGCCTGCTGGGATTAAAAGCACATGCCACCCTGATTTCTAAACTATGAAGTGCTTAAAATTATATTTAAAACATTGCCAGGGAGTGGTGGCAAATGGCCTTTAATCCCAGCATTCAGAAGGCAGGCAGCCATCCTGGTCTACATATAGAGTTCTGGAATAGCCAGAGCTGTTACACAGAGAAATCCTGTCTCAAAAAACCAAACCAAACCAACCAACCAAACTACCAAAACATTTATCATAAGTCTAGTTTTATGTTATTACTTATCACCTTCAAGTTTCTCCTTTTTAGAATGCACACTAGGGACCAGAGGAATAGTTTGGTGGTCAAGCATGTAATTAGCATATTAAGGCCCTGGAACCAAACCCAATGTGAGGGGAAGGAGGGGTAATAAACCAGTCAAACTAGAGCATTAGCAATTTCCAGTTGGGAGTTTCACCTCTGCATTTAAAGGCACTCAATGAACAGTGGTCTTCACTAGGAAGTGAGCTGTGTGGACTCTGGAGCACTTGCCTTCAAGCACTATCAGCTCTTCTATTATTGAGAACAGGAGGGAAGGATTCTAAGAACAACAGTGGTATCTTGTAGCTGTCTTTTGAGAAAATATCCATCTCCAAGTCAAATTAGTAGAAATTCATATTTACAGGTTTTTTTATTTTTGGTTGTCTGGACTTCAAACTTTTTCAAAAGGATTAGAAATTAATTATTCATTTTAGTTCAGAGTTTTTCATTTTGACATACCTGGGTCTGGAGTGTATGTAAATGGCTGAACATCATGAGATCTTCCAGCATTGGTCACAACATATATTCCCACTGATACAGGCAAAGTTATATGTTGGTCATGATACGGGGGAACCTTCACAATAAGATGGTTCTAATTAAAGAAAAGTGTAAGAAACAGAAAAAAAGGCAATGTTAAAAGAGAAAAATAAATACATTATCTACATAGCTTTTAAAAATTTGTTATAAAAAATGCACTAGATTTTTAGAGTCAGGTCTTGCTACAAAGCTCAAACCCGCCTCAATCTCTAGGTCTTCCTGCTCCATTCATGATGTAGGTGGGCCTTCTGTCTACGTGTTATGTTCATTGGTTAATAAAGGAAACTGCTTGGCCTGATAGGTCAGAACATAGGTAGGTGGGAAAGACAGAACAGAATGCTGAGAGGAAGAAGGCAGTGAGGCAGACGCTATAGCTCTCCTCTCCAAGATGGATGCAGGCTAGAATCTTCCCAGTAAGCCACCACTTCGTGGTGCTACACAGATTATTAGAAATGGGTTGATCAAGATGTGAGAATTCGCCAATAAGAAGAACTAATGGGCCAAGCAGTGTTTAAAAGAATACAGTTTGTGTGTTATTATTTCCGGGGCTAAGCTAGCCGTGCGGGAGCAGGTGGGACGAAAAGCAGGTCTGCCCACTGCTCCTCTCTACACATTCAGACTCCCAGCTTTATCTCAGACTTGTTCTCTCCAACTATAGTATTTTCATCTCTCTCAGATGGCCAAGTTCCTTACCCATACCCGGGTCTTATACACAAACACCACCTCCTCAGAAGCCTTCCCTTTCCCGTCCATTTTTTTGAAGTATTTATTCTTCCCCAAACCTAATTATATTTATTTTCCCAACATAACTTTTTCTCTTTCTTTCTTTCCTTTTAGTGTTGTTTTGATTTGGGTTTTTTGTTTTGTTTTTCAAGATAGGGTTTCCCTGCAGCTTTGGAGCCTGTCCTGGAACTCACTCTGTAGACCGGCTGGCCTCGAACTCAAAGATCTGCCTGCCTCTGCCCAAAGGCATGCATCGCCATTGCCCAGCATAACAGCACTTTTTAATCACTTCAAAGTACTGTTTTTTTGTCTCTCTCAAACAAAAGAAAGTAGAAGCTGCACAAAGATTTGTGGTGCTCTGCCTCACAATCTGTCAGGATGCACAAACACAAAACACACTCAGATGTCATCTAAAACACATTGCCTGGCTGGCCTGTGAATCTTACTACTCCCCCCTCAACCTGGGTTTATAGGTGTGTACACCACCACGCCCAGTTTCAAGGTTCTGTCATTTCAACACCTTTTCCTTTCGAATACTTCAGCTTTATTTTCCATTTAATGCAAGCTCTAGGTCTGTTCTCTAGGATACCAGATCTTACTCTACTCTAAGAAAATGTTTCCCAGAAAGGCACTTAACTCCTCTCTCTCTCTCTGAAAAAAATAATAAATTTAAAAAATTAAAAATGAGGGGCTGGAGAGATGGCTCAGAGGTTAAGAGCATTGCCTGCTCTTCCAAAGGTCCTGAGTTCAATTCTCGCAACCACATGGTGGCTCACAACCATCTATAATGAGGTCTGGTGCCCTATTCTGGCCTGCAGACATACACACAGACAGAATATTGTATACATAATAAATAATAAATAAATAAATATTTTTAAAAAATTAAAAATGAACAAAACCACAGAAACAATGACTTATCATGCTATGATTTAGTTTATAAGTTCATTGGCAGAAAGTCCAAGACTGGGCTGGGAAGATGGCTCACCAGGTAAAAATGCTTGCTGAAAAAGCCTAATGACCTAGTTTGATCCTGAAACCCAAAGAAAGGTGGAAGGAGAGAACTGACACCACAGAGTTGTTCTCTGACTGCCACATGTACACACACTCCAACACACCCTATACAATAGTAAAACAACAACAAAATCACAGCCCTCTAAAGACCTCTAGCATTCCAAATCTATCACACAAACCCGATTTGCTTTATTGATATAGATTTAATCACAAACCCGATTTGATACCTAGATCATATGGTGGAAAGACAGAGCCAAGTCCATAAATCTGTCCTGAATTATTATGCACATACTACATGCCATGAGTGCCCATCCATATACATCATACATATTTTTAATGTAAATTTAATTATTAGGCCGAGGATGGACATGGCTCAATTGTTAGTGCTTGTCTAGCATGTATGAAGCCCTGGGTCCAATCCCTGGTACTGGAGAAGCCAGGTATAATAATACATGTTTATGATCCCAGCACCTGGGAAGCAGAGGCAGAAGTTCAAGGTCATCCTTGGCTATATAGCAAATTCACAACCAGCCTAGACGACATGAGCATTTCACGAAAAGAAAAAAACGGAGGGTGGAGTGGGTAACATCCCATTTCTCAGAAGGGAAGGAAAAATAAAAAATGGATGGATGAGGAGAGGAAAATTGAAACAAGTGGGAGAGAAGACAATAAAGGAGAAGAGAATGAGGGTAAAGGAGAGGGTGAGGGAAAAGGAGAGAGCACTAAAATAAAGGGGGATTATAGTAATCTAACCAATATGTCAAAATTCAAAGCGCATAGGTAGTGAGACCCTGTCTAAATAGGTAACAATAACAATAACAAACTGATACATGTTCACAGCACAAGAAAGTATTCTATTGAGCCATAGGCTTCAATTACCTAGTAAAACTAGATACATAGAATTAAATTAGAACAAGGGGTGCAGTGCCCTCAGAAAGAGCAGACTTTAGATCACAGTTCCCTTTTCCTTCAGGACAAGGAAATGAACTGACAAGTCTTCCATGGTATCTATTACAAGCTTGGTATTGCAAGGACCCCACTTGTTCCTGCCAATAGTGCTCTAGAGGATGTTCCTGCTGCTCATGGCAAAGTGGCGATCACCTGATTATGTGACAGAATAAATAAAATACATAATTGATGAAGCTGCCCAAACAAAGTGAAACTGCTCAGAACAAACAACAAAATTACTTCAAACGTTTAAATTGTACCTGATGGAACAATTCCATGTCTATCTCAGCTTCTGATTTCCAAGAGTGTTCATCTGATAGAAACAAAAACAGTGATTTAAAAGATTTTGAACTTTTCCACTCTGCAGCTTTAACTGTATTCTTATAACAAGGGAAACATGGAACACTTATATGCCCTACTTACCAGAAACATTTTCCTGGAAAATAACTTTAGTTCCTTTCAGAAAGTTCTTCCCAATTAAAAACACTTCTTCCTCTCCTTTCACTGAACAGCTATGCAAACTTTTCTTTAAGATCTCAGGAACTCCTGCTGGCTGAGCTGTGGATATACACAGATAAACATTCCATAAAAAGAGCCACCAACACTCAGTCTAATCTACAACTTTTATCATGAATCCAGTTTTATGAGTTGTTTCTGTTAATCACAAATTTGGGGGAGTTATTACATTTTACTTATGTCAGACTGTGTATCCACCTGTGTCTCTCTCTGTGTATGCAAGCATGTACACATGCACACCACAGTGGGTGGTCCAAGAACAACCTGTGAGACTCAGTTCTTACTTCTACTAAGTGGGTCCAGATATCAAACTCAAGTTGTCAGGTTCAATTCCTAGCACCCACATGGTTCACAATCATTTGTAACTCCAGTTCCAGGGGATCTGATGTCATCTTCTGGCCTCTGTGGGTACCAGGAACGATGTGGTAAACAGGCAAAACCACCCATTCACACTAAATTTTTAAAAAAAAATCTATTTTTTAAAAGGATTTATTTATTATTTATAACAATAATGATAAATAGTGCTTTTCCATATATGTCTGCAGGCTAGAAAAGGGCACCAGATCTCCTTACAGATGGTTGTTAGCCAACATGTGCTTGCTGGGAATTGAACTCAAAACCTCTAGAAGATCAGTCAGTGCTCTTAACCTCTGAGCCAACTTCAGCAGCCCCTAAAACTCTATTTTTAAAGAAATCAATGTGTTTGGGTTGGTGAGATGGCTCTGAAGACTTGGGTCCCAGAATCCACATGGCAGAAGCAAAGAACCCATTACTATAAGCAGTCTTTGACCTTGCATGTGCACCGTGGAGCACACACACCTAAACACATACTACACATAATGCTTGTTTCGCTTTAACGTTCTAAAAGCTCATGGCAAAGATGCTTAGAAATCCTAGGGCTAGGCAATTGCCTTCTGGCATCCTATTTAAATAACTTGTTTGGGGGGACACTGCTGGGAAACTAATCCAGGACACTTAAGTGACACGATCACTGGCTCAAATTATGTAAAATATTTTTTAAATTACATTAAAATTTATTTATTGTGTATCACAACTTATGGGAGTCAGTCCTCTCCACCATATGGGTTCCAGGGACCCAACTCATAACATCAGGCTTGGTAACAAGTGCTTTTACCTGCTGAGCCATCTTAGAAGCCCTCAAATTACTTAATTTTTTTTAATTTAACATAATTTTATGTGTTTTGCCTGCATGTATGTCTGTGCACCACATGCATGCACTGCCCATGGAGGGGGAATGGGGCATCAGATCCCTGAGACTCTGCGCTACCCTGTAACTGCTAGGAATCAAATCTAAGTCCTCTAGAAGAACAACCATCCTCTCTTCAGCCCTTTACAATATCAGCATATGATAATAGGGTCCTATAAATGGTTATGTATCTTTCTAATGTATTTTAATACTTTTAAGTTCTGAGATGGATTTCTGGTAGCTCAGGCTGTCCTTAACCTCACTACTAAGAATGACTTAGAGTCTGAAACATATCTTGTCTTTCAGAACAGACTGGACTATACTCTGGCCATCTTCTTGCTTCTACCCTTAGTTAACTAGGATTACAGTCTGTGCCACCAATCCAGCTAACAACTTTTTTTTTTCCCAAGACAGAGTTTCTCAGTAGCTTTGGAGCCTGTCCTGTCCTGCAACTCACTCTGTAGACCAGGCTGGCCTCAAATTCAGAGTTCTGCCTGTCTCTGCCTCCCAAAATGCTGGGATTAAAGGCGTGCACCACCATCATCCATCCAGCACCACTGTGTTCTCTTGACTACAGCTTTAAAGTGTTTCAAGTTTGACATGTTCATGAGCTAAAGTATAAACATTAAATTTTACAGATACCTGAAAAATTGAGCTTAAGAACTCTTCATATATCTAGCATCTCCATATTTCCTTACTTACTACACAAAATTGGGGAAGAGGGTGTCTGCAATGTCAGAGTGGAGCCGTCTTTCCTTGTGATATTGACTCGAAAAACCAATCTGGCTCGAGTGCTCTTTTTCTTGGAACCAGCAATTCCTATTCTGGCTTCAACATCGGCATTCCTCAGCTTCAATATTCCTACGCAGTCCACCCTAAAAACAGAAAAAAATGGACCAAATGACACTGTTATTGTCTAAATAGTACAACGTTTTGTTGTTTTTGAGATTTTTTTTTTTTTGAGATGATTGTAGATCAGGCTGGTCCGAAACTCACAGAGATCTACCTGCCTCTCACTCCTCAGTGCTGGGATTAAAGTCAGTGCCACCACTGACCAACAATAGTACAACACTTTAAAACAAGTTTCTTTATTTAAAAGGCTGATTCTTTTAATTCTTTGAATATGTAATAGTCAAAAGGCCCCCAAAGAATAAATTTTAAATACTATAGCTCTTACTCTCATCAGTCTTCTATTTAAAATAAAAAAAACAGTAAAGAAACAAAATTATTCCTTAAATATGAACATAAGTAATGGCCTTCAAAAGACTTATGTATTTTTGTGGGTACTCGGGAGGTAGAGGCAGGCAGACCTCTCTGAGTTTGAGGCTAGTCTTGTCAACATAGCAAGTTCCAGGAAACTCAGGCTATACAGTGAGACTCTGCCTTAAAAAAAAAAAAAAAAAAAAAAAATGTGTGTATGCATATTATATACTGTCTTATTTATTTATTGTATGCATTTGTTTGTCAGTGTATCTGTGTACCATGTGTGTGCTTGGTATCCTCGGAGCTAGGAGGGCATCAGATCTCTTGGAACTGGAGTTAAATAAAGTCAGCTTCTAAGCAGCCATGTGGGTGCTGGGAACTGAATGAAACCCTCATCCTCTAAACAAGCCATAAGTGCTCTTAACTGATGAACTATCTCTCCAGCCCCTATTCTGTTTCTTTTAGAAAGGAAAACGGACTTTGTTTTTGTAGCTAACTCAGACATTAAAACAGAATGAGGGAGTGGAGAGATGGCTCAGCAATTAAGAACACTGGCTCTATCTAACTAGAACAGAGGACAATGCCTCAGTTCCTAACGCCTACATGAAGGCTCAAAACTGTCTGTTACTAAAGTCTCAGAGGATATGATGCCCTCTGTGGGCATGCATCAGGTATGCAAGTGGTGCATAGACATACAGGCAAAACTTCATACACCTAAAGTAAAATGTTTTTAAAAACCAGAATGGGTTATGCTTTATTTAAAAAAAAAAAATTGCCAGGCACACGCCTTTAATCCCAGCACTCAGGAAGACAGAGTCAGGTGGATCTTTGTGAGTTCAAGGACAACCTGGTTTACAGAGTTAGTGTCAGGACAGGCTCCAAAGCTACACAGAGAAACCCTATCTCAGGGGGAAAAAATTAGTAACTAGCCTCTGCAGTGGAAGGTTATATAGGCATTAAAAACTGGTAGCATTTTTAAAAACTGCAAAATATTCCTAAATTAACTGAAAAGCAGATTACAAAATAATGGACATAGTATTATCTCAATTTTGTCAAAAACAAAACTGAACAAAAACCTGGAAAGATAAACATTGTCTATATAGAGAACTCCAGGACAGCAAGGACTATACAAAAGCAAACACAAAACACAAACAAACAACCCCCCCCAAATCCACACAATAAAATTTAAGTTATTCATACAATTTTTATAACATTCATTTGTTCATTCTTGTTGGGGGCAGGCATGCCAAGGTACGTGTGGAGGTCAGAAGACAACTTTTTGTGACTCAGTACCTCATTCTACCATGTAAGCCCTAGGATGTCTTTTCTGAACCACCTCTGGAAGGGTTATTTTAGGGTTTTAAAAAATATTTCTTCTCTGTTTTCTTTTGGAAACAGAGTCCCAATTTCATTATGTAGTCAAGTGTGACCATGAACTTCTGGCTCTCTTGACTCTATCTCTGAGTGCTTGTGTTACAGACATGTGGCATCACACCTAAGTCACATTGTGCTGGGGATCCAACGAAGGGCCAATCAAGATACATTCCCCAGGCCCCTGGCTATGTAACTTTTATTCTCAGTATTAATATTAAAAATTTCAATAGATAAGTCTTGATCTCATCTTCTAAAAAGCCAGCATTCTCCTGAGCCTTCATTTCCCTGCTTTGAGAATTTTTAGGAAAGAAAAAAAGGGTGTAATTTAGTCCGTCACCATTCTAGAGGAACCCTTTTTGTCTTTTTGGTTGTGAGCCTAGCCTTTAACAGTGAAACCACTGCTATAGCCCTGTAGGAACCTCTTTAAAAGAAGAGTTTGTTCTATTTAAAACATTTTAGTAAGATCCTCAAAATTAGCTAAACATGGTGACCCATACCTTACCTAGCACTCAGGAAGCAGAGGCAGATGGATCTCTGAGTTAGAAGCCAGCCTGGTCTACAGAGCTAGTTCCAGTACAGCCAGGGGTATACAGAGAAACCCTGTCTTGAAAAACAAAAGACAGACAGAGACAGAAAGAGACACACACACACACACAGAGAGAGAGAGAGAGAGAGAGAGAGAGAGAGAGAGAGAGAGAGAGAGAGAGAGAGAGAGAGAGCCTCAAAATCTTCTATTCTCTAGAAAAATAAATATTTTCCCGAGTATCATAAAAGTATAATAAATAATAAAAAGTATCGTAGGAACTAGAGAAATGGCTCAGAGGTTAAGAGCACTTGCTACTCTTGCAGAGGTCTTGGGTTTGGTTTCTAGCAGTCATGCAGGTTGGCTCGCAACTGCCTGTCACTCTAATTCCAGGAGATTCAATATCCTCTATAGGCAACTGCACACACATAATTCACATAAACTCACAAAGGAATACACACACACATAAATAAAGTAGATCCATTTTTAAAATTTTCCATCAGCCAGGTGTGGTGGTACACAACTTTAATCTAAGGACTTGGAAGGCAGAGACAGGCCCAGCCTGGTCTATACAGTAGTTCCACAGTACAGCCAGGGCTATGTAGAGAGATCCTGTCTCCAAAAATAAAACCGAAACTAAAAAAAAAAAAAGCAGATAAAAAAAATAAAATAAAAATTTGCCAGGCATAGTGGCACACACCTTTAACCTAGCACCCAGGTGGCAGATCTCTGTGAGTTCCAAACCAGTCAAAATGATATACTGAAATGATATACTGCAACCTTGCCCAACCTTGCCCCTAAAAAGAGGAAAAGGGAAAGAGGAGGGGGGAAAAGGGGAGAGGAAAAAGAAAAGGGGGAGGGGAAAAAGGAGAAGGGCAAGGGAGAAGTAGAGAGAGAGAAAGAGAGAGATTTTATTAAGTTCTTACGCCAGTGTCATGTTGTTGCTAGGATCGAGGCCGACTTCTATAACAGTGGTCCCTTCAATGTCCACTTCTTTGCAGGGGGTGGTATTTCGTCCAGTTACCCTACAGGCTTGGTAAAATCCGTGTGGTTTCACTCGACCAGAATCATTGCCCACAAACACCTGCAACACTACCGGTTCATTATGACCTTCCAGCTGGAACCAGAAAATATGTAGCATAAGCATTAGGTAGCATTTTAAATAAGCTCATTATAAACTCAACATTCAAAATCAAATCCTGGCCAGGCAGTGGTGGTGCACGCCTTTAATCCCAGCACTTGGGAGACAGAGGCAGGCGGATCTCTGAGTTCCAGGCAGCCTGGTCTACAGAGTGAGTTCCAGAACAGCCACAACTACACAGAGAAACACTGTCTCAAAAACTAAAATCAAATCCTATATTTAAAACTGAACTTCATCTAGTTTTAAACATAAAAGAAAATATGTAAACTCTTCTTTTCCTTCCTTTTTGTTTTTGGTGTGTTGAAGACTAAACCCAGATGCTCACAAATGCTAGTCAGTACTCTACCCACAATCCAGCTCAAACATTTTCTTATAAAGAAAAATTGCAAGCCGGGCGATGGTGGCGCACGCCTTTAATCCCAGCACTCGGGAGGCAGAGGCAGGCGGATCTCTGTGAGTTCGAGACCAGCC
>NC_022011.1:3593292-3626761 GCF_000317375.1 Microtus ochrogaster
AGAGCTAGTTCCAGGACAGGCTCCAAAACCACAGAGAAACCCTGTCTCGAAAAACCAAAAAAAAAAAGAAAAATTGCAGTCAAGCCTGGTGGCACAGTACAGATAGGTGGATCTCTGTGAATTCCATGATAGTCAGAACTATAGAGAGTCCTGTCTCAAAAAAATAAAGTATGCAGGGGGAGCTGGAGAGGTGGCTCAACCATCAAAGGCCAGGCTCACAACCAAAATAAAGAAAAATAAACAATAACTACATTTTAAATTACTTTAAATGTCTAAGCTAAACTATCACAAAATCTATTTATATAAGCAGATGGGAATAGATACGCAATTGCAGTATACAGATTAGATTACTTGGGATATGCTACCACCACTGAATTATATTAACAAAAACGTCTTCATCATCAAATGAGAATATATATGATAAATTATTACTACGGAAGCAGTTTAAGAAGAAAAGCATTTGAAATGACAGAAAAATGAAGTTCACTTCTAAAGACTGTTTCATGAAATCCTGGGCCAGAACATCTATGGTCAGATACATGATCACTATAAGTCTCTAGCAAAACTCTCATAAAAAAAAAAATGTTAGTTCATATATATATATCTTGTTTTATAGTAAAAGACACTGAAGCTGTTGATTAAAAAATGCAAGAAAAAATTACAAAAATGCCACATCTTTCTATCCCATTATATTTGCATCTCTTTGCAGTAGATGATCATCATCATAAAAATAATTAAAGAAATAAAGAAACATGTATCCATTCTGGCCTCCCTTTACAGACTGATTATGTAATATTTTAGCAGAGAACAGAAAACGTAAAAAATTTGGGTTTTTTGTTTGTTTGTTTGTTTGTTTGTTTTTTGAGTGTCTGTTGAGTGAGTAAGTAAATGAACTGCTCAGGGCAGTCATTCATTCCTATGACTGAGGCAATTAATCTAATACTAATGGATTTAACTGTGTAAGTACTTAAACCAAGCAGAATTTAAAGACAGATAATCAGATTAAGAAGACTGACAAAACGACTAAACTATCCAGCTAGACACACACAAAGCAAAACTTGAATTTCTCTCTTGCCTGTTATGTGTCCTGGACTTGAGGGACTGGGTGCAGATGGATCAGAGCAGTAACACTGATGTAAATAAATGATCATAGACAAGTTTCCCAATCCTGAGCTTCAATCATTTCATTCAAGTGTGAAATGAATGACAGTCCATATTTTCAATGATAACTTTCTTTATAATAAATACACCAAGTAGTAAAATTTTACTACAAGTTAAAGTTATTAAAAGGTAATTCTGATATCTTTGAAACTCTTATTTTCCAAGTTCTTATGTTTTGAGACTGGTACTCCTGGCTGGCCTGGAACTCTCTATGGAGACCATGCCGACCTCCAATTCATGGAGCTCTGCCTTTCTCTGCCTCATATATAAAATTTTTCTATGTGCATTGATGTCTTGTCTATGTGTATGTATGTTGGGGCCTCTGGAACTGGAGTTACAGACATCTGTGAGCTGCCATGTGGGTGCTGGGAATTGAACCCTGGTCCTCTAGAAAAATAGTCAGAGCTCTTAACCACTGAGCCATCTCTCCAGTTCCTGTCTCTGCCTCTTAAATGTTGGAAATTAAAAGCATATGCTACTAGGGGCTGAAGAAATGACTCAGAGGTTAAGTGTTGTAGAATATTAGTTAAAGATGTATTACATTTGCTTATGCTGTGGAATAGTTGTTTAATGATGCAAAGATGTATTGCATTTTTTATATTGCATTTGTTTAACACTGTGAAGCTGTATGCCTGTTTAAAACATCTGATTTGTTTAATAGCTGAATGGCCAATCACTAGGCAGGAGAGGAATAGGCAGGGCTGCCAGGCAGAGAGAATTAATAAAATAGAAGAGAGGAGGGAAGAATAAGAAAAGAAGAAGAAGAGAATCCCAGAGACCAACCACCCACTAACACAGTCAGTAACAGAGTAAGAAGAGAGAGGTATATAGAATGAGAAAGGTAAAAGCCCAGAGGCAAAAGGTAGATGGGATAATTTAAGAAAAGCTGGCTAGAAACAAGCTAAGCTAAGATCAGGCATTCACAAGTAAGAATAAGTCTCCGTGTACTTATTTGGGAGCTGGGTGCGAGCCCCCAGAGTGGAAAGAGTTAAAAAAAACTGTTCTGCTGCTCTTCCAGAGGTCCGGAGTTCAATTTCCAGCACCCACATGGTGGCTCACAGCCATCTATAACAGGATCTAATGCCCTCTTCTGGCATGCATTTGTATATATGGACAGAACACTCATACACAAAAATGAATGAATGAATGAATGAATGAATGAATGAATGAATGAATGAAAAAATAAGTAAAGGAATGAAAGAATGAATGTATATGCTACAAGTCTGGCTAAGTTCTTAGTAATTTCTGCTATGTTTCTTTGCATTCACTTTAAAATTTCTTCTTAAATATTTTCAGATGAATCTACTATCACTACCAAACAAACAAAGAAAATAAATGATAAACTGCAGATATTTTTTTTCTTTTCAGAACAAATTCTCATCTTTCTAACTAAAATTTAACCAGGCATGTTGGCTCATACCTATAATTCAAGCACTCAGGAGACTGGGGCAGAGGGCTTGCCATGAATTCAAGGCTGGCCTGGACTATATTTATTGAGTTCCTGAGTTATAGTAAAACATTAAAAAACCAAAACCAAGCAGCTAAACAAACAATTCAAATATTATTTAAATATTATTTGGCTTATGACCCAATTAGACATTTGTTTTCTATTATACTGAGCTAACTAATAATTCTATTCTTCTATTCCAGGAAGCTTTTTCTGATATTAAAATAATAAAACTGAAGGAAATTCATCACATACATATGTATTATTTTTATATTTATTCATTTATTTGATGATTGTGTGTGTGGAGCACGTATGTGGGCATGTTTGTGCTGTGGCATGGGTGTGGGGAGGTCAGGACAACTAAGTAGAGCCAGTTCTTTTCGGGTTCTGGGAATAAACCTTTACCCACAAAGTATCTCAGTATGCACACATTACAAAATAAAATGAGTACCTTCACCGTTGGAAAGCCTTGCTGTGTTCTATCTTTTACTGAGCCTCGGCTGCCCTCTGTCAGGTACCGAGCTCGGTGCTGGGTTTCAGGCTGTACAACTATCTTCAGCTCCTTCCCCTCACTTTTAACAGGATACTGTCCACACAACATAGGGCTCTTCTTTACTCCAGCTCCCTTTTGGTTGTCCAATGTTCTGAGAAACCAAAGCACAACATGGGAAGAAAATATCAGAAACCGTTTTCTGCAAAAGCTACTTAAAGGAAGAAACAGACGGGCGATAACATAGAAAATAACTGTTTAGATTATTGATAAAATAGAATACACTCTAAAGGAAGGAACATCCTATATAACCAAAGTATCTTTAAAATATTTTTGAGCCAAGTATAACTAAATGCCATGAAAAAGAAAGCTGGAAAGGGAAAAGAAAAAAACCGTTGGGTGGTAGAAGGAAAACAATGCAATAATTTGTTTTCACACTACAATTCAGTTAAAATGAAATGTAAAAATCACACATGAGTCTTATATAAAACTAAAGATTATGATTACTTTTTAAATCAGATTTGCAAAGCAAAAGAAAAAAAGGGAATGGTAAGAACTACTAAGCCAACATACAGAAGGCCTAAAAGACTGACAATAGAGGTATATGTCAATCATTAGTCAGAAATATCCTTTTGAATCTCTTTCTCAGTAAATCAAAATGAGAAATTTATAATAAAAAAAATCAGTGATTCAATTTTTATTGGGAATGAGGTTTACTTTATAAGTGTGATTTTTTCAGATTATTTTTATCTGTGACTGGTTAAATGGTAAAAGTTCAATAAAAAATCTTATCTGAGCTCTATCTATAGCAAACGTAATTTTACTTGTTTTTTTTTTTTTTTAATTGTGGAAGCTTTGTTTTGTAGGTTTTTGAGACAGGATCTCATATATCCCAGGCTGTCTTCAAGCTGCTCAATAATTGAAGATCACCTACCTCAGACACATGCCTGGTTCTAAGACTGTTTTAAGCATATTTTTGTTTATAATACCCAAATTTGTGATTAGGGCTTCTAATGAAGTAGCTAATGCAATGCAAATACCTGATAGAAATAAGCAGAATAAAATCAAACACACACACAACACCCCCCCACCCCCTCCAAGAAACATGAAGTAGATTTAAAATCATCCATGTATGTCCTTGAAAAGTCAGGGCCTGTCGTTCTTTTCACTCACAATAAAGTAACTGGGTTCCCAGAAGAATAATATGATTTTAAAATCAAAGAACAGCTTTAAACCTGGCCCCATACTTTACCAATCCAGGTAAACCAAGCTATTGTTCAACCATAAGAACAAAGGAAAAGGCAGTCATTCAATAAACAAACTACCTATGAAAGGGGCAGAAGTGTGGGGGAAAGGATAGCACTGATAAAGAATTCAGTAGCAAGGGAAAGTTCACATAGGATGTTTGCTGATGAAGGCAAACAGGAAGACAAAATGGACAAGAAAAGCAAAGAGAAAAAGGAGCTTCTATAATAAGGAGATGGGCAAGACCAGACCTTAATTGGACAAGAAATGCCATTCACAAAAATCTGACACAACTAAGTGAAAGATTACCTGTATGTGTAAGTCATTTTAAAGGCCCTAGAGGAATGAATCTATGAATAAAAGTACCAGGCTGAAGCCAGAACAATGGGGGCAAGAAATTTGTTTGTTTGTTTGTTTTAGAGTTCTGAGTGAATTCAAATGTTTGAAGAGTGTACAATGTCTTAAACACAAGATTCTATAATAATCTGTTTGTATTCATCTTATTACCAAAGGGGGGGAAGGTATTGTGAAACTATGAAAAAATATGTCCCACATATTTTATGTATATATAGATAAATATAGATATATATACACACACAAGAACTAAAAGAAATTATAGCATAATAATAGCAGTTTACATAAGTGACTGAATTACTTTCTTGTATTTTCAAATATTTATAGTTCATATGTACTAGTCATAATAAAAAATGATAAATTTTAGACTGAAATACTAAGAAAATTTGAATGATGACAACTAATTTTGTCAGCTGTGCTTTTTATATTTATACCACTCAAGCTAGTATTCTGAAAGTAAATAACAATGATTCCTATAAAATAAGTATCTATATTTGTTGAATGAATTAATATGTGCTAAAAAAAATAAATATTTAAATACACACAAAAAAAATCACAAGAAAGTAATAAAAAAAATTCTAAAATACTGAAAATGCTTCTGCTTTCCTTCCTTCCTTCCTTTTTTGAGAGAGAGCTCTTACTATACAGCCCAAACTGGTCTTGAACTCACGACAGGTCAGGCTGGTCTCCCTCTCAAAACCCCACTACCTCAGCCTCCCTTTTGCTTGGGTTTTCACAAATTTACCACTTACAATGCCTGGCCCTGAAATTATATTCTAAAATTCTCTTTATTCTCTAGGTTTAAATGAAAAAAAATGGAAAACATGTGTATTTGTATCTACAGACATGTAAAACAATAAAAAGATCAACTAATTCTTAGAAGAGTAGCAATTCAATTTGTTAATTGTTAAGGTAAAACAGAAAAAGGAAGCAAGCAGCAATTCATTACATGGGGGATTGGTTGATTGATTTTTGCAGGGCTAGACATCAAAGGCTTGTGACATCTAAATGACAATTACCACAGACAACGTCATGTGTCATGTTCTACGTAGAAGTCTTAGAATGACATTCAGGTCCTTCTGTGCTAGATATTCCTACAGGTTGCCTAAGTCATAAAAATAATTTTCACTACAAAAAGGCCTTAAATGACTTTCAGATGCACATGATATATCTAGACTTCTAGAACTTTAGATGAAACTGTAATGTTGATTCTCAGGACAGTAGTTGAAGAATTTAAGACTGATACAGTCAGCAATATTTACAAATAAGCAACTTTTTGAAAACAGATGTTTCCTTAATAAGCTCTAATTTTTTAGTTGTAAAAGCAATTGTCTTTCTGTCCATCAGTTATCAAGACTTTCGGCATCATGAAGATAAATAAACTTCTATATGCAGCACACTTGAAAGTTCATTTAATAAATATTTAGCATTATATAAACTGCAAATTGTTGTCACCTCATATTGAAGACTGTATTACTTATCTCTCAAAGCATTTCAAAGTTTCATGTTTCTAACATCTTTCTCATCATTGGAAAAATAGGCAATTAGCTCCAACTACAGATTAAGAATGGTTGTCCATGTATTTTACATTTGGTTTCGTCCTTTCCTCAATATATTTCTTATAAATTCAAATTTTAAACTTCTTCATCATTTCCACATACTATTGTCAAATAATTTTCCATTACCTAAGAAGATGGGCATTTCTTCTGCTGCTTGATGGAGTTTCTGCTTCATGAATTATTTCATAAAAGGTTTGTCTTGACCAATGTCACTATACTTTCCCTGGTAACCTCAAATCATTTCTAAGATATATCTATCATACAAAAGCAGAAGCAGAAAAAAGCAGGTCAGGAAATCTCTTCAACCAGCAACAGTAAATCACTGTTTGATGCTGGCCATCCCCAAGTCCAAACTTTACTGTTCTTAACTGGTAATTTTAATAATTATTTCAGTACAAATAGGAAAATACCTTTCTCTGAAAATTTATCAAGACCTTTTCCACTGCAGCCCAAATAAGCACACATGCATTTCCTGGCATCCACACAACATTCAGATCTGTACCGTCAGTCACACTTCCTCACATGACTCGGTGTGTTCATCATGTTTCAGAGCCTTAACCTACATTTTATAGTTGAGTAAATACTCCTTTTTCAAGTTCTGGACTATTAAAATGTGGCATACTAGGAATGGCCATATATCTTGTTTGCTTTTGGAAATTGCCTAATCTAGACTTTTTGAAACTGTAAATCATTTAAATTATTTAAGCATAGCATTCTAAAGAAGTTTTAAATAAAAGTATAAAGGAAAAAAGTATGTAAATTTTTTTCAAATTAATTTTCAGGTTAGACTATAAGGAAATGAGTTTTATTATGGGTTTTCAAACATGTTGAGTATAGACTTAACTAATTCTTGCTTAAATGACTTACGAATTTATAATGCACACAGGGAATCATTTGCGGACATGTTTAATATTTACTACAACAAATATAATACTGAGTTGGATTTTTAATGTAACAGATCAAAGATGTCATCACAGAGTACGCCAATCTAACATTTCATGCTTTTTTACTTTTTTGCGGCAAGCATGGATCCAAGTGATCCTGGGTCACCTAAGGAATCATAGTCTGCCTCCTTAAAAACTAGTGAATTAAATTTTACTGAATACACTGTAGAAAATTTAAGTCTAGCAACTAAATATTACAATTAAAACACTAAAGGAATCCTAAAGTAAATCATGCTAATTTGTATTATTCCATGGAATATTCTGTAATATAACCATTTAAATATATTTGGTGAGCAGTGCACCAAAGGCACCGATGAAAGAGAAAGCTCAAATATGTACCCATGATCCTGTTTTATCATCCTTCAAGAAAGAAACAGAATCCAGAGGGTAGAGGGACAATTTTTTTAAAAAGTCCTGAACTAGAAAAATGTATCAAAGGAAAAAAAAGATTCAAACAGAGGCGCCTATATGAGAATTGAGTCATCTTTGTTTTTTTCTTGTTTTCATCAAGTAAAGATGAAAAACAAAAATAAAACATAAAATTCTTTGAAAAATATAATGGAATGAACCATATGAAATAAACTGCTAAAAGAACAAATTAGCTTCTGGAGAACATTTAAGTGTTTTAGCTAACATCATCACACTGCTGCTTGTTTCTTTTAAAATAATAAGCCCATTTGAAGTTTAAGTTATTTCAAAACAGATTATCTTTTCTACTACCCCTAAACATAACCCAGAACAAAATTCCTTTGCTATAATCTACAGCTATTTTCAAATTATTTTTTTCTAGTAAAATTTATTTTAAGTTGAAAATTTCATGTACTTCAAGGATAAAATTAGCATTTTTTGCTTTATATGCAAATTTGAACTGAGAATTAAGAAAATTTGGGAATGATTTACTGTTGTTTTGCATAATGTTGATAGAACTTTAAAAAATGTGGATACCAACCCATTTCCAGCTTTTGAGTTGCCTTTGTTGTCCGTGGTAAGCTGAGAAAGCACATAGTGAGGTGCTTTGGCACTGTCGGCATCAAATATATCCATATTAGATTCTTCACAATCTCGTCGTTTGACCCCCGGCCTCTGCTTTGGATTTCGTTTTCGTGATTTACGAGGTACCTCAGTGTTATCATTGTAGGAACTGGTGCTCATGTTACTGAAGTTGGAGGGGGAATCCTCCATCCACATACTGCAGCTCTGCTCAGATTCCAATCCACACCCCTCATCCTGGCAGGACATCCGACTGTTATCCAGCAAGTCCTCAGGTGGTGGTGAGATGTACAACACTGTGTGCCTCTTCGGGGTTGATGGATGCTGCTGAACTGTGTTACCGGTTAACTGCTTTTCACTTACCCCTCTGTTACTTACCCCCACGGCTGAGGAGCAGCTCTCCACTTGCATAGCCTTGCTGTCGGTGACTGAGGTAGAATAAATGGTAGGGCTGGAAGAGGTGGTAAAGGAGCTGCAAGCACCGCCCATGGAGGAAGAGGAGGGAGCTGAAGAAGCATCTGCAGTGTACAATCCAAGAGTAAATACACTATACATGTTTTCACCTATGCTGGCTAGCAGTCCCAATGAAAATGTGATTTGTGAAGTGATTGTTTTCCCCAAACGAATAATTGGAATTTGGTTAAGTTTTAGAATATAAATGCTTTAAGCAATACAAAGCCTAAGAAATACAATTTTTTAAAAAATGCCCAAATAGCATTTTTACTTTTGTTATAATTGTTAAATTTTTAAAAATCTAATTTAGTGTTTTAAGCTGTAAAGCCAGAATAAAGCTTTTATTGCCTCAGCTGAATGTTCTGTTGAATTTTAATCATTAAAATAATACAGAAAACCCCAATGTGAAATACATATGTTTGTGGTCCACATTCAATGCCAATTAAATAATTCATTATAGAATTTGAAAAGTGGGACTGTGCTTAGCCACAAAATATTAAAATAAGTTTCTAACCTATGAAGCAGAGAACTACAGGTCATTTTTAATGCAGACACTCCCTGCTTCAGAGGCAAATCCTGGAATAAAAATATGAGAAAATAAATGAGAAAAGAGCTGCTGATTATTCCAGATACCAATTATAAAATGAAAAATAAATAGAGAAAAAAAAGATAATCAACTGAACTGGAGGCAAAATGGAACTGGTACCATTACTATAGCTGTAAAATCCATGAGAGGTGAGGAAGACTTAATGGGAACATGCTTGGTTGTAGAAGATAAACAGGTTGGCCACTGAGAATCTCAAAGATAAAAATAGCACATCAAAACCAAGAGTAACAAAAAAAAAATCCATCCTTTAAGAATGAATAAAAAGCAGCAAAGGGTGGCTACTAGATGGACTTTTCCTAAAGTCTCATGTGCTCAAAAATTAGCTCCTTACCTATTAGCTCTCATTTAAAAAGGCCTGCTAATTATATATGGTAGTGAATAGTACATCTTACTGTCTAAAGTTTAACAAAAAAAATTAAGCATGAAAATTTCTAGAACACCAGAATTCCTATAAAAATATTTTCAATTATGTATCAAGTATGCATAGCAAAAAAAAAGTAGATTTACATAAATATCTGCAGAACAGTCTGTGTGGCAGCTAGCAGTAGTGCTGGCAACAATGCTGCTCTAACCCTTAACAGCATAAACTCAGACACATTAACACTGCTTAGGCTGGACGTTACCTGTAATTTCAAAAATACTATTTTATTGTGTACAAGATATAATTGAACGCATAAAGAAAAATTGGTAATGTGCTTAAATTTGTGTCCACAGCCATTTATGCCAGTTTTAAAACTGTACGATGAAAATTTAAATGTGATGTACTATTATTTAAGTTGATGTACCATTATTGAAATCACAGTATTCATTGTCAATTATAGTGCTAAAAATGTAAGAAATTCAATGTTTAGATAATAAAAAGCTGTGCTAGTAAATTAACTGAATCCAACTGAAAGTACGTATCAAAACATGTAAATACATGAAAGAATGACAACCACCCCCAAATTTTCCATTGTTGTCAAGGTTGAAGAGCACAGTCATGTTAGCCATCTGTAATGTGATCTATGTAATGCCACACTCAAAATTTTTCTCCCAACTACCATAAGACAAAGAACCTGAAGGAGTAGATGACACCAGTTCCACTTTTTAGTTTGTATCCTTGTCAAATGCAGCAGCTGAAACTAGAAAATTCAGTCACTTTTAAACTGCATTCCAATTTAAAGAAAAATTTATTAATTTTATATCATGCATTAATGCAAGTTTTCTTAGTAAATAAATATTCCTAAAGATCTGTAAAAACTACAAAATCTAGATGCTAATGTTAATGACAATTTAGAAGCTGATTTGTAGCCACTTTGGGTTTAAAGTTTTTTCCTTTTTTTTTTTTTCATTTGGAAAATGCTATGATACTCATTTTGGACAAAACAAGAAAGATATATCTAATGTTCCTCCATCTGTTCCAACTATTAGTTATAAATGAACCTAAATTTTATGATAGTTGTGTCTATATTCTTGATTTTCAGAGAAACACTAGAAGACAGTATGCACTATTTGCAATAGATGACACAAAGCAGCATGAATGTTGTGAACTTGTATTTCTAAAGCACTTCCCCCCTCCTCCTTTCTGAGTTTAACTTTCATGCACACAAGAATGCAAAATACAAGCATCCCTGCCAAGGACAAAGGGAAAGTATATATGTGCAAAGCCACAGTGAAGTCAACAGCAAATTATATATTTGTTTTGGTCCAGGGTTCCTGGCTTACAGCTCCTAGCAACTTCCTACATTAAATAGAGCAATAAGCATCTGTGGTTAAAGTTTTGGCTTTCCACTTCAAAATGATAAAGACAAAAGATGGGTTTTGTTTGCTTGGTGCTTTTCTCGACAACGTCTCTCTTGCTTTTTAGTTTTAATTTATAACAAACACCTTTCAACCGCCTGAGACTGTATTCATAATGTGATCTGGGGAAAGTTGCTAAATGACATAAGATGGTAGGAGAGTCTGGTTGCCACAAGAATAAACTATGTCCTCAAAGGGTTAGTGCTCACCCATCCTCCAACTTCCAGGTAGCAGAAGGCCTGGGGGTTAGAGTAATAAACAACAGTCAAAGATTTAGTCAATCCTATTTATATAATGGAAGTCTCTTAATTCAGATATCCAGGAAAGTGTACAAGAACACACCATGTCCCAAGAAAGAGGCACGGCCAAACTCCCACTTGAGATTGAGGCTTCCAGACCTTGTCCTATGCATCACCTCATTGTCTACTCATTTCTCTGCTTTAAAATACTTTTTATAGCCAGGCAGTGGTGGTGCATGCCTTTAATTCTAGCACTTGGGAGGCAGCGGCACATGGATGTCTGTGAATTCCAAGCCAGCCTGGTCTACAAGAGCTAGTTCTAGGAGAGTCAGGGTTGTTACAAAGAGAAACCCTGTCTCGAAAAACCAAAACTATTTATAATGAATTAGTAAATGTTTCCTGAGTTTGGAGTTGCTGTACTAGTAAATTAATTAAACTCAAAGAGGGGATCACAGGAAGTTCAATTATAAGCAATTAGATCAATACTGAATTCTATTAAGTTAAATTGGCATACAAGCTGGGTTGAAGATTAAAAAGGATTTAGTATTTGAAATGTAAAATGCTTAGATTGTATAAGCATTACAGCAGCAGTGTGTGAGAGCTTATAGAGAACTACCTGCCCCCTTCCTCCAGAAAGCACTACAACAGCATTTCCTAAAGATATATGTAAGACAATTACTTATTTACATATTAGCATTAAATTACCATGAAAAAAATCCATAGCATTATTTCATTAAAATGTAAAGATAAAACAATAACAAGGACATTTTAGATTTCTAAACACTCGCCTGTCAATTTCAAGCATTCACAGAAAAGTAATACAGAATATTTCTGGGAATACTATAAACATGTAATCATTCAAAAAATTAGTTGGAGCTGGGCAGTGGTGATGCACACCTTTAATCACAGCACAGAGGGCAGAGGCAGGCAGATTTCTCTGAGTTCAAGGCCAGCCTGGTGTACAAGAACCAGCTCCAGAACTGGCACCAAAGCTACACAGTAAAACCCTATCTCTAAAAACCAAAACAAAACAAACAAAAAAAATTAATTGGTATTCTACAGAACTGAAGTGACAATAAAAAGCCTTGCTTGTTTTATGTACATATTTTTTCCAATTCGTTTTTTCATTGGTGGGAGGTGATTTGTCTGAAGCAGTCTTACTACGTATCTCTGGCTGGCCTGGAACTTACAGAGACCTGCCTGCTGCTGCCTCTTCAGTGCTGTGATTAAGCGAATGTGCTCCGCTTTTTGGTTTTTTTTTTTTTTTTTGAGTTAGGGTCTTGCTATGTAGCCCAGGTTGGCCTTGTATTCACAGCCCTCTTCTTGCTGCATCCTCCTGAGTGCTGAGGTTGCACCTGTGCACTACCACCCTGGCCTTGGATACTCATTTTTATTTATAAGTTCCTGTGAAGAAAATATGGTGATTACTTCCCTGATCTGTTTTCAGTACAAACCCTTTTGTATGGTTGGCTGGCTGGCTGGTTGGTTGGCTTTTCAAGACAGGGTTTCTCTGTATGTCCTGAAACTCACTTGGTAGACTGGAATGGCCTAGAACTCACAGAGATCCACCTGCCTCTGCCTCTCAAGTGCTGGGATTAAAAGCACGTGCCTCCACTGCCCAGCAGCAAAGACCCTATTTTTTATCGGTTAGGACTGTTCAGTCTTTGTGAAATTGCTACATATTAAAAAATATAGAGACCCCCAAATAAAAATGTTTTAATAAATGCTTTTATTTCTCTTTTAAGAGATTTTTATTGTATGTGTTAAGAGAATTATTTTTATTGTATGTGTATAGGTGTTTTGCCTGTATGAATGTCATTGTACTGTATGCTTGCAGTGACCACAAAGGTCAAAAGAAGAGGGCACTGGGTTGCATGAGACTACAGTTACAGACGACTGTGAGTCACCATGTGAGGACTGGGACCCAAACCCTGGTCCCCAGAAAAGCATTTTTACTTCCGTACAAAGCAAAATAGGTATAATGTATTTCCATGATTAATTATACAATTTTATTTGTTCCTTGAGTCTCTTACCTATCTTTTATAAACATGGAAATTTTCCTGAACTCATTGAATCATCTAAGTAGCACATGAATATATTTTCATTTTCTTCTGCGAAATAACTATTTTTGAACTTAGCCTAATCTATATAAGATAAACAATACTTCCTGTGACCACAGAGAATATTACAAACCAAAAGGAAAACTGACCCTATCAGTCTACAATTTACTGGTGAAAATTTATAACCTCAAGAGAATATATTAATTTTAAAGATTAAAAAGGAAGTGAATCTTGGCATCGTGGCATATGTTTTTAATTCCAGAAGTTGAGAAGCAGAGGCAGGTAAATCTCTGTGAGGAAAACATCAACATCACGTCTCTTGTGTCCTATTCTCTGCAAATTAAATGTCACCCATGATAATGAACTTGAACTATGCATATGGCTTCTTTTTTTAAAGTTAAAATTTATTGTTATATTTATTTATCTCTTCATTTATTTTATGTGTATATGCTCATGTCATTGCATACAATTAGAGGTCAAATGACAAACTGTGAGTTAGTTCTCTGTCGTGTGAGTTCCAGGAATCCAGCTCAAGTTGTCAGGTGTGGTAGCCCTGTGTGCCATCTTTTAACTGATAGAGGGAGTTAGAACACAGCTTAGTAGCAGAGCAATGCCTACCACATGCGACCCTGGCTTCACTCCCCTTACAAAGAGAAGTGACACATCACTAAAGGCCACCAGGAATGTTCAAAGTGCCTGGGATAAAAGATTTGTCAGATAAATATGCCAGAATATACAAATATCTAATTTGTTAGAAAAATAAAAACTGGATTTTAAGTTTTATCACATAAAGAAACGTATGTCTATTTCATTTATCTCTTGCTTAAACTACTCGTTAACCTGAAGAATTCAGTTCTAGATGGGTCATGTCAATTACAAGTTATTCATTAACATTTTAGTGCTTAAAATGACATTATAAAGGGCTTATATTTTATCTGATCTAAAATACTTGGAGAGAGCTCTGAAATCAGAACTTTTTAAAGTCCTCAAAATAAATAAACAGGTTTCACTGATTTAAAATATCATTCCATAAATGGTATTTAACTAAGACCCTGAGTTCAGATCTGATCCTAGCAATTAAATATGCACATATATTTGTACATTTTCAACTATCTTGTGCACATTAGTTGAATTTTCTAAAAGGTCACTACAAAGGCCATGACCTTCTGTACTGTATTATGCAAACCAATAGTGGAACAGAGAAGGAGGCAACTACTGCCTACTCAAAAATATTCCTAAAAAACAATATAGGCACTTGGTACACACTTTCTGATCTATGAATCTTGGTTATTCTTGATGAGGAGCAATATTTGTCTTATTGGCAAACATCTTGTCTCGTAAAAGTCACCAGATATATTTGTGAGTCTTATTTTCAGATCAAAAAAAGACAAGACACTCAGAAAAAATTCTAAGGACATTTGTGTTATCAATAAACTGAAACATAGAAGACACAAAGTGGCTGCAAACCTGCTTTTTCAACACCTTACATGCCAACCTTCATTTTCTACTTTTCTTATTATAAATTATTGTAAAGTTTAAAACTTTACAAACAGATTTAGTTTCAATCAGTATCAATCCACTATTTAGGGGAAAAAAGGAAGGAAGGAAGAATGAAAGAAAACAGGACTTATAAAGAAGTCTGAAAACAAGACCGACCTATACCCTGGGTGAGATTGGATGGGTTAAGTGTCTCTGGTACTATTTGTCTTCACTATTGAAGACACTGTCATACAACCCACCACACGATGCCTGTGTTTGAATGGCGAAGCTAGAATGCAAGTTAAGTGTATTAATAGAAAAACAACTAGCATCCCAGCATATAAAATAAGCAATGCAGATTACTTTACAAAAAAACAAAAACCCAAAAACTGTAGGATTGATCAATTTACATGTTTAAAACAGTTTCAATTTCCCACACACACGTCTCCCACCCAATATAAGTTTACATGCTATAATAATCATCTTTTAAGATAAACTTTAAAAATTTAATTATTAACATCAGATAAATGCATGTAAATTTTTTACCCAAAACTTTGGTTAACTCATATTCACCAATATATTTTCCAGTTTATAAATGCAATCTAATCCATAAGCCAGAATGCTCTATTTTGTGTGGTTGTTTAAAAATTTTAGGCTGCAACAAGGACTTCTTGAAGTTTGCGTACAAATGGATGGAAATAGAAAACACTATCCTGAGTGAGGTAAGCCAGACCCAAAAAGAGGAACATGGGATGTACTCACTCATATTTGGTTTCTAGCCATAAATAAAGGACAGTGAGCTTATAATTCGCAATCCGAGAGAAGCTAAATAAGAAGGTGAATCCAAAGACAAACATATAGGCATCCCCCTTCATCAGGTGATGAAAGGAGACAGAGACAGAGACCCAAATGGAGCACCGGACAGAAATCTCAAGGTCCAAATCAGGAGCAGAAGGAGGGGGAGCACGAGCAAGGAACTTAGGACCGCGAGGGGTACACCCACACTCTGAGACAATGGGGATGTTCTTTCGGGAATTCATCAAGGCCAGCTGGCCTGAGTCTGAAAAAGCATGGGATAAAACCGGACTTGCTGAACATAGCGGACAATGAGGACTACTGAGAACTCAAGAACAATGGCAATGGGTTTTTGATCCTACTGCACGTACTGGCTTTGGGGGGGCCTGGGCAGTTTGGATGCTCAACTTACTAAACCTGGATGGAGGTGGGTGGTCCTTGGACTTCCCACAGGTCAGGGAACCCTGATGGCTCTTCAAGCTGATGAGGGAGAGGGACTTGATCGGGGGAGGGGGAGGGATATGGGAGGCAGTGGCGGGGAGGAGGCAGAAATCCTCAATAAATAAATAAATTTTTTAAAAAAAGTGGCTAATCTCTAAAAAAAAAAAATTTTAGGCTGCGCCTTTATCCAAATATTCTTAAGAGGAGACATATTCTGAACAAAGCACTTAAAGCTATAACAAAGATCCTATTTCAAAACAAAACAACAAATACCAACTACCTTTAATTTCTTTGTCATACCAGTGGCCACATACTTCCATATAGGTCTTTCAAAAAGTTACCAACTAGATATGGTTGGCCCATGACTATCATCTCAGCATTTTAGAGGCCAAAGAAGAGGATTGCTATGAGTTAAGAAAGTGCTAAGAGTTAAGAAACTGGGCTAAATAGTGAGTTCTAGGCCAGTCTGATAGTGTGATGGGGTCTCAACAAAACAACTGGATGTAAAATGGGTGGTGCATACCTCTGATCCTAGCACTCAAGAGGCAGAGGCAGGTCCTGGTCTACAAAGCAAGTTCCAGGACAGTCAGGGCTATACAGAGGAATCCTGTCTCAAGAAAAACAAAAACAAAAAATCAAACAAACAAATCCTAGCATTCAGGAGACAATAGCAGGCAGATCTCTGTAAGTTCAAGGCTAGCCTAGAATCCATAGTGAGACCCCCCCCAACCTCAAAAAAAAATAATGCTAAAACAGAGATTGCTTGTCTTATGAATAAAATATAGTTTAAAGATTTAAGTGTTTAGTCAACTCTGCAAAACTATCATATTTTAAAAGGGGGGGGGGCTGTGTTTTATTGTAGCCCAGGTTGGCCTCAAACTCCCTGTATGCAAAGAATGACCTTGAACTTCTAATCAATCCCCTGGCTTCCACCTCCAATAATGTGGTGTGGGACTACAGGTGTATGACACTATGTCCAGTTTACACAGTGTAGGAAATTTAAACCCAGGGCCTTGAATACACTAAATAAGCACTATACCGAACTGTACCCACAGCCTTAAAATGAATTTATGATTTATTATAATTATGTTATGACTAATATTATTAGTGTATATATATTTAATGCATCTACATACCTGAGGCCATGTAAAACATATTTTTGAGTGAAACATGACTGAGTGAAAAAAAAGCTTAAGCCCTGCCCTAGCATCCATCAAGGAGTACAACAACTTCATCAAGAAAGAAGAAAGGTACTTGTAGCTAGAAGAGTTGAGATACAGCTGCAATGATACACAATTCTAACATTTTCTTCACCTTCTTCCTTGGCTTTTTGTTATTTTGGTTTTTTTTTCTTTTTCTGGGTACTAAATATTGATCTCCGATCCATGTGCATGCTAGGTATACACTGGACCACTGAGTTACATGTCAGCTCTTGTTTTGTTGTTTAAGAGAGTCTTACATGTATTTGAGATTCTCCTATCTCTGCTTCTGAGTACTGGGATTACTGGTTTTGTTTTGTTTGAGACAGGATTTCTCTCTGGAACTACAGGCTGGTCTCGAATTCAGAGATCCACCTGCCACCAACCCTCTCTCCACAGAGCTGGAATTAAAGGCATGCACAAACACCACCCCTGCCCCAAATTCCTATAGTTTTAATTTAGATGATTAATAGGTCTAAAACGACTTAAAGCATAGCTGTTCTTTGGTTACAGATCTTTAATTTTCTAGTGTCCTCTTTAGTATAAATAGCACTCACTCAACAGGTTGTTTCAATGTAGAAAATACTTGTTAGATACTTGAAATTTATTAACTGCCATAGCATAGAATTCAAAGAACCTAAAAAGGTTCTCTTAAAAAGTTTGTATCTTAGATATTAAAAAGTTACAAACTTAAATTACATCATTAAAAACTCACTAATTATCCTTTCTGTGATATTGCCAAGTCAGCAAAAGTGAAGGCTCATCTGCAATCAAACCTCTACTTCATAAACAACTCACCATCAGTGGCCAAGGAAGGCATTGCTGCTGGATGTTAGCACTGCTTTATTAGAGGTGCTGAAGATGGCTCAAAGAGCATAACATGTAGAATTCCCAAAGCTTTTAAAACCTTAAACAAGTGCCAAAGAACACCTTTGTATGCTAATATACAATTATAATGAGCCTGTGTATGTCAAGTTGGTGGAGGCTCTTTATGCTGAGAACTATATAAACCTAATAAGGTTGATGTCAACTTGGGACAAAACTGACCAGGAGAGAAACCCAATAAAGTGGTTGATTGAAGTTGTGTGGGGCTTACAAATTTCACAGGCCAAGGATGTCAAAGAGAACTTCAAATATAAAAATGAACAACAATAAAACAAAAACACAAACACCTTGGCTCATTTTCTTCTAAACAAACAAAAAAGCTACAATAAAATTTTACCCTGATCCAGGTATGCTGACACACGTCTGTAATCCCAGTACTTGGAGGGTCAGAAGAATCAAGAATTTGAGATCATCCTCTCCTACATAGCTCAACGCTATCTGAGACCTTCTCTCAAATAAATAAATAAATAAAAATAATAAAAGCCCATCAAATGGCTTGGGCAAGTGAAGGTACTCACCGCCAAACCTGAGGGTTTGAGTTTGATCCTGGGCCATATAAAATGAAAGAAATTCCCAAAAAGTTGTCCTCGAACCTTTACAAGCACACCACAGAAAACACATTCCTCAATAAATAAATAAATGTTATAGAACAAATTTAAAAATTACCAAAACAAAACAAATAAACCCAAAACCAAACCAAAATAGAACAGAATAAAAACCCTACACTGAACTAATAATGGAAATATTCAACAGAGACTCTCTATGTGTGATGTATTGGGGGGGGGGTGTATTCACTAATGTGGAAGTATATATGGAGACCAGCCATTGATATCAGGATAATCTTCCTCAATCACTTCTCCACTTTATTTTTTATTTTTTGGGGGACTCGCTTGCCATTCATTTTTGACTAGACTGGCTTACCATGGAGCCTTTGAAAGACCCACCTGTCTTTTCACACACACACTCTGCCGCAGTGACAGGGCTACAGAGATGCACCAATGCAACAAGGTTTTACACAGAGTCTGCAAATCTGAGATAAGGTCTTTAATCACTTTCAACATTTCCATAGACCTCAAGAGACATTCTATTGTACATGCTTTATGACTGTAGCTATCTATACATGTTTTAAAAAGCTACGTTGTGAATTAGCATACTGAGGCTATACTGCTTCTAAGAAAGACAAACTAGTAACCCAGAATTTGGAAGCCAGAGGAATTGGAGTTCCAGGCTAGGCTTGTCTATATAGGGAATTTGAGATCCTGTCCACATACATGCATAATAAATACTAACATAATTACTTCAAGTAAAATATAAACTTTATGAAAACAATGAATTGTACACTAGCTATTAACTTTTCACTGAATTATAAAACGTATAGTTTTATCAATTCTTTGTTGTTATTTTAGGTTTTTTTGCTTTTTTTTTTTTTTTTTGAGACAGAAAAATCACCCTAAGTAGCCCAGGCTGGCCTCAAACTAGCAGCCATCCTTGAAGGCTATTAAAAGATTTTTAACTCAAATTCTTGAGGTGAACAATGAATTGCTCGCTGGGTATAGTAGCACATACCTATAATCCCAGCACCCTAGAGGCAAAGGGAGGGGAAACCCCCATTGTTTGAAGGCAGTTTATTCTAAATATAAACTAAGAAATTTAATGCCTATCAAATATCCCCCAAATGAAAACAGACAAACTAATTTGACTTTTTTTGGTGTCTGTGTTGGGGGTGGGGGGAGGGCAGTTGTCCCATGTTGGGGGTGGGGGGAGGGCTGGCTTCAAATACACTATGTAGCAGAGAAGACCCTGATCTTCCCACCACTTCTCAAATGCTGGTATTATATGTATACTAGACCTGATTTCTTAAATTGAGACAAAAAAAAAAGATAGTTAATACTGATTTCCATGAAAGATTTATTATTATAAACAAATCTCAGGATTAAAAACTCTAAATGTGCTGGGTGGTGGCGGCACCCACCTTTAATCCCAGCACTCAGGAGGCAGAGGTAGGCAGATCTCTGTGAGTCCAAGGTCAGCCTGGTCTGGAAAGTTCCCAAAAGCTTACAGAGAAATCCTGTCTCGAAAAAAAACAAAAAGAAAAAAAAAATCTAAAAGCCTAAAAATAATATTTGATTTGCTATAACTTGTTGGTCAACTCCTTATTTTGCTAATACTATTAATTATAGTGGTATATTATTTGTGTTTTAATAAATAAAGCTTGCCTGAAGATCACAGGGCAAAGCAGCCACACTAGTCAGTCACACAGGCCAGAGTGGTGGCACACACCTGTAATCCAAGGACTAGGGAGAGAGGCAGACAGATTTCAAGGTTAATTTGACTGACACAAGATTGATCCAGTAACAGATCCAGGTGGTGGTGGTTTACACCTTTAATCCCAGTGTTTGGGAGTCACACACCCTTAATCCTAGCACTAGGGAAGTGGAGACAAGGAGGGAGGGATGTGGCTGGGTTGAGAGGGGAATATAAACTGGGAGAGAGACAGGAACTCACTGGAGTGTGCAGTCTGAGGATTCCTGGAGACAGGATCTCGCCCTTTCAGTCTGAAGATTTGGTAGAGGTAAAAGTGGTTGGCTGCTTTGGTCTTCTGATCTTCAGCTTGAACCCCAATATCTGTCTCTGAGTTTTTATTATTCGTGCAACAATTAATTCATTGACTTTTTTTTAAAGAAATGGCCTCTGTCATAGCTACCTACCTACGGAACCTGCAACATGATCTAAAGTTTTTATTTCTGAATCTGTCATTTATTGACATATTAAACTTCAAACTCTTAACTAGTTTCCCAAAAGAATTTTTTTCCCTTTTTTTTTTTCTTCAAGACAGGGTTTCTCTGTGTTCAGGCAGGTGAACAAATTTCAAACTAATGAAAGGTTTTGACTTGGTCTTCATATAGAAGAGGAGAGGCCTCCTACCCTCGTCTCCCTTCACCCTAACCCTGCGTCTCTAAAGCAAAAAGAAGAAGATACTAGAATATGTAAAGGAATAATAGTACAAAGACCAAAATCCTAACAAATTAAAAGGGACTGAGAAACACCCTTTACCCAGGATTCTGGATTGTGGATCAGCAGCATCACATTCATTTATGCCCTCAGTAATATGTGAGGCAGAAAGAAAAAAAAATTGGTGAATCTGAGAAACACATTTTTAATAAATAATAAAGAATGTCATGAACATACATATTCCCGGTCTCTAAATTTTTTTAAGATTTAAACTGATTTAAAATGTGTGAAACACAAACCTTTATGGCAGAACTAGAAGTCTGTTCCCACCAGGCCCTCATACCTGATAGCAGCCAATCCAGCTCCTTCAAAACTCTGAAGAATTAACTATATCAAGAGTCATCATTTTTATGCATTTCACATGTAAACAGCAAATGCTACAGATTTTTGTTTTTAAAACATCAGATATTAAATTAATGTGCATTTTCCCTAGCTATCAAGCTTTTGGTCAGAAGGACACTGAGTAACTTGGTAATATATTCCCAGTTTTTCTCTTTGATAGTTGCATCACCAAAGTTATCAATCTGATAAATAAAATTGTGGCTCCAATGATTTCACATATAATACATACTGATGTCCCTAGAACTACTACTCTGTAATTTAAACTCTTATCTTTAACAATATATAATAAAAGAGTCTTTTCGATTAATAAGACATCAGAAAATAAAATAAACTAAAAAAGAAGAATTGCAAATTAAAAGATTGATTACTTGGATTTAAATTACAGAAACTTTCTGTGAAATGAAAACTTTCAAAGTTACCTTTTTACTCTCTTTACCACTTTTATAATGCCAATGATTTCAAGATAGTAAGAATTTACTGGGGTCTATCTTGGTGACAGAGCACCTACCTATCATGCATGAGGCCTTGAGTTTAATCCCAAGGTATAAATATAAATACATTTATATATTTATTTATATATATACACAGAGATAGTTTTAGAATATTTCCTTTGGTCAAATCTTTTATTTTCATGTTCCAACTCATTGCTTTGAATCTAATTTACCTGGAAGGAATTTCTCAACTATACAGAAGGTGAAACTTTTCATTAGTGACCCCAAATCAAGGGCTTTAAATATTTACACATAAGAATTTCTGAAACATGTAGTGCTATTTAAAAGCAAGTGTTGTTCTTTTTCTAAACTTAGCTAATTTTTTTCAGCTTTTAAAAGGAACTGGATCTACTACTGTAAACAGATGTTAAAAAGCACAGAAGAAACAGACTTGTAGTTCTATGTAGATTCAAAATGTCCTTAAAAAAACAATTTCAAGACACAAAAGAAATCAGTTAGTCAATTTCTACGTGTGGATTTAAAGTGAAACAATACTCCTTTAAAATATTTTTTATTTTATTTTATGATTCAATCTTTAAAAACTAGATTTAAGCTCCAAATTAAAAAAAAAAAAAGAATATTCAGAGCCACTTTAGAATCTGGTAGATATGAAGTGAACCAGATCATCTTATCAAATTGATCATAAAAAAAATGCACTAATTCACAATTAAATCCACAGAAACTGTTAGAAAATGTCTGGCCACACATGAACAGTGAGAAGGGCCAATATTTCTTTATCATGCTTAAATCTCTCCTGCCCTCAACCAAGAAGGCTTCATACTGCACTGTTTGGCTTGAGAAAGGTTAGTGCATATAAGAAATTAAATACCTGCTGCTAGAACACAGTACCAATACTGCCATTAGGACTACAGCCTTCCCTTTTGATTTTTCCTTGTGAATGTTTTGATGGACTTTAAATACCATTTTAAAAGATAACAAGTATCACAAGGCAGGAAACCTCTATAGGAAAGATAGAACCTTCAGAAAAGTAGGAATAATGTATCCATTTTTCTAAAGCAAATACATTTAGCATCCTATAAACCCAACTTCTTAAAGTACTATAGTTGGGCAAGCTAATAAGGAAATCATTCATACTAATTTATTATTAAAGACTTTTTTCATATTAGTTTATCTGTCATGTTTTATCCTAATTCAAAGAAAAGTCTGAACCAATTTAACTATAGTTATAAAGTGTATGATTTGAGAGCTGAGTAAAAATAAACTTGACAAACTTCAAACATTTTTAATGCTTTTCACTGGTACTGGAGAGTGTATTTACATATAGTACTCAATTTTTTTATTATTTTCCATGAATTTAAAATAAATCAGGCCACATGTATATTTAAATATAGGAAAAAGGTTATAGCTACATCCCTATAAACAGAAAAGAAACTTGAGAACTTGAGTCCTTTTTCAGATCATATAACATTTTTCCCTTTGAGCAAGTCTTTAAAAAAAAATACCATTTTCTAGCCATAGCTTGGTATTTAACCAATTTATGTGCACTCAACAGTCATTTTAAATTGGTTCCCATATCTGAACACAAAGTCCATTTTAGGAAATAGCATTTACAAATGTACAAAATTTAAAAATTTTATATATACATACATTTTAAAAAATGAAAAAATTGAAAACCTTTCAATTTAAAGGGTATAGTCTTTAAACCCTTCTAAAACAAACCCTCAAATCATACTCTTTTTGAAATAACTTTGCCAATACTGTTCATGTAGGCCAGATAATACCCTAGTTTTCATGAGTGAAGTAAAATGTAATGCATACCAGCAGCAACTACAGCTGGAGGAGGCGAGCCTGCCTCACCACCACTTGTCTGACTCATTGATGCTACAGAAGTTTCTCTAGGTGGAGGTAACTGTAACTCCTTTGGGAGAAGATCATAGACAGATTCTGTAGGGAGGAAAAAAATTTGAAGGTCAGTCAATAACCTAATTGCATGTACAGGAAATAAGTATCTTTTCTCTTTTGAGAATTATAAATTCACAAAAAAAAACCTGTATCATGAAGGTTGTGAACAGTTATTAGCTGTATTTGTTCTTTTAGTATATAATCTTATTAAAAACTGAAGAATGAATTTTCCATTGTTTCTACTCTGATTTTGGTTTTACTTTTATTCTTTATTTGTTCAAGATCATCTCTAGAAAAACATATATTTTTAAAACTAGCTAAAACTAAAATCTTAATACAAAAACTTATAAAGGTTTACAGACACAAACACATAAATTTAAATGGAAAAGCAGGGAAGGTGAAATCCATTTGTGATCCTAACACAAGCAGCTAAGGCAGGACCAGAAACCATAGGTTTGAGGCCATTCTGACTCACAAAGTTAATTCCAGACTCGCTTGGGTTATACAGGAAGAAGACGCTATCTCCAAAAATAAAAACTACCCCTCAAAAAGTGTTTCTGAGCCAGACAATGGTGAGGCACTCCTTTAATACCAACACTAGGGAGACAGAGCCAGGAGAATCTCTTAGTTCAAGGCCAGCCTGAGAGAGTTCCAGGACAGCCAGGGATACACAGAGAAACCCTGCCTTGAAAAACAAACTAAACAAATAAAAAAGTGCTTCTGAGAGAAAATGCTCCCTCCAACATTCAGGCCCCTGCTAAGACTTTACTAAGTAAGACTTTCTGTAAGTAAAAACACTTTAGGAGATGATAAAAAATGTTCCATAATTAGATTAAGGTGATGGTTAAACAACTATTAAATTTTACTGTTTTAAATGTATTCTTACACACACACACATGCACGCCCATGCGCATGGCAAAGGCGGTCAGTCTGTTAGTTGAAGACAGTCTGGTCTACCGATCAAGCTCCAGGCCAGCAAAGGATACAGAGTGAGACAATGTCTCAAAAACAAAACAAAAACAAGCCAGAAAGAAAAGGAGCCTGGCTTTGAGTAATGCCAGGTTTATGCTTTAGTAATTCCAGCATTTTGGGAGCCCAAAGCAGAAGGAATGTTTAGGTCAGTTTGAGTTACACAGTTAAGTTCCAGGTTAGCCTGGACAATCAAGTAAAATCTTGAGTAAAAATCTAGAGTAAAATTCTCTCCTGATGGTAGAGTTTTCAAGATGAATATGCTATGAAGGTTGTGAGAAACAGCAGTACAGTTATTGGGAGCAGATGTAAAGACATCTATGCTATCTTTGGGGTAGAAAAATAAGTCCTTTCTAAACTTTATGAAGACCGGGCGGTGGTGGCACACACCTTTAATCCCAGCACTCGGGAGGTAGAGGCAGGCAGATCTCTGTGAGTTTGAGGCCAGCCTAGAAGAGCTAGTTCCAGGACAGGAACCAAAAGGCTACGGAGAAACACTGTCTAGAAGATAGATTAGATTAGATTAGATAGATAGATAGATAGATAGATAGATAGATAGATAGATAGATAGATAGATAGATAGATAGATAGATAGATATAAATAAATCTATCTTTAAGAAGAAGGCTCCAATAAGCAATTCTTTAATGGTGATCAACATATTAGAGTGGCAGCCACAGGTTTGTTGGCAGATGTTCATTCATTAGCAGACGAGAAGCATCCCAACATTAGTTCTAACTTTAGCTGAAACACTCCTCTAAAAATCTTGTAGAGTGGCCATATCTGTACACACTTATACACATCACTGTTAAGCCTTTTGGCTGCAGTTTCAAGTTAGATCTTACAGTATGAAAGAGGATGCACAGCTCTATATGTATCGACCTATAGGGTATTTCATGGTTATTGGGGTTGTACCATTAGCAAAGCCAAGAAGCTGCAAAAAATATATGAAAAAAAGCTTCTGATGAAAGAAATTACTTCCTGTGGTACAGTTAAAGGAGTTGCAAAATATTTTGAGGATAAAGCTTTTGAACTAGAGCTCAGATGGGTTTGAGAATGAACTAAAGGAATATGGAATCATTCTAAAAGATATAAAGGAGAAAGCAGAGAAACAGGCTGAGGAATCTTTGAGAAGATGAATCAGATGATGACAATACGTAACACTTTCTTCGCCAGCTCTTGTTTTATGCTTCTGTGACAGTTCCATAAGACTAGCACAGCACCATGGGTCATATAAACCCACTATTCAATTTATTAAATTTTTGTTTTACCAAAAAAAAGAGTGGGGAAGCACAAGTGAGAAGCACAAGAACAAGTAGGGCTCCTAAAAATGTCCCTGCTAAACTTCATGGACAAAAATTTGGCTTCTATTTTTAAGAAGCAAATAATGATTTTTAAGAAGCAAATTATGAATGACAAATAGCAAGCAGGTGGTTTTTTGTTTGTTTGTTTGTTTGTTTGTTTTGGTTCTCCTGGAAATCAGGAAAATGCAACATGCACAGTTATGTTTAACTCAGTGATTTTTAAAAGTTCAAAAAAAGAAAAAGAAAGAAGAGTCAGACAGTGGTAGCACATTTAACCCCAGCACTCAGAAGGCAAAAAGGCACTGGGATTTCTGAGTTAGAGGTCAACCTGGCCTACAGAGTGAGTTCCAGGACAGTCAGGGATACAGAGAGAAATCCTGTCTTGAATAACCGAAGAAATTCCTTTATACATGATGAAGAAATGTCAGCTTCATAAAATAGGTAACTTTCTACCAACTACACTCAAGGATGCAGGAAGGAAATGGTCATTGCATCAATAACTTGAATATTTCTAATTTGCAAATGACAGAGATTTAAGAGGGATAAATATGCATCATTATAACTCATCATAAATAATGAAAAGTTAGTGCAAATACATTCTGATCCCTAACAGGCCAAACAGTTTATAATTAATAAGCCTCTGTGTGTTTATTTGGGACTGAACGGCTGCAGGACCAGGCAGGACAGAAACTTCCATCTATAAAAGGTGCCCAATTTTCAGCAATTATATCCACATAAAACCTGAGAGAGTTTGGGAAAGGATTCTAGACACAGAAGAACAGAGTCAAACACAGGCTCTTGGTAGCAGCATTTTCTCAGGTGGGCTCTCTTTGCTAGAGGCAAGCAGAGGCACAGCTCCCTTAAGAGAGGCTTCCTGACTCAGCAATCGTGGCAAAAACCCTTGAAGCTCTTTTAAGAGGCCTGCTACCAAACAATTAAATGGTATTTATGAGCAGCTGGAGGCGGCAGGCTTCTTGGTGGTGGCATGGACCTTGCAACTCTACAGGGTTGTAACAATAAACATGGTTTCCACCAGTACCTCCACCATGAAGCCTAGACTCTGAGAAAACTAAGGAATGGGGTAGAACCAATCCCCAAAGCCACAGCTTTAATCCTAGCCATGCTGTTTAGTAGATTAAAGACTCATGTGCTCAGAAATAAAGATATATAATAAAGAGAGATTCAGAGGGGGGAAAAAAACCTCTAAATGGTTTACAGTGTGTTTAAAAAATATACGTAGGCTTGGGAGAGAAAAGAAAAAGGATAGAGAAAGTCCTTTAAAAAAAAGAGAGCCAAGCACCAAAGCTACAGAGAAACCTTGTCGAGAGAGAGAGAGAAATAGAGAGAGACAACTAGAGAGAGAGAAATAGAGAGAGAGAGAAATAGAGTAGTCAGGTGTTGTGAACATGCCTTTAATCCCAGGTAGAGGCAGGTGGATCTCAGAGAGTTCGACGTTAGTGTGGTCTACAGAGTGTGTTCCAGGACAGCCAAACGTCTCATAAAACCAAAATTAAAAAATAAAAATAAAATAGAGGTTTTTAAAAAGCCACATAAAGGTGGAAAATACACAGAGAATCTGGATACTGTATGTTATTGTGTTGTTTTGAATTGTTTGTTGAGCAAAGAGCAACATATGCTACAAGACATTTGAAGCTAGGCAGTGATGATGCACGCCTTTAATCCCAGCACTGGGGAAGCAGAGGGAAGCGGATCTCTGTAACTTTGAGACCAGCCTGGTCTACAGAGCAAGTGCCAGGACAGGCTTCAAAGCTACACAGAGAAACCCTGTCTCAAACTACTCCCTCCCAAAAAAAGACATTTGATTATAAATGCTGCTGGATTAATCTAACCTATATAGTTTGAAGCCTTGACTTCAAAATTTAAGTCAAAGATATGCTATTTTGGAGAAGAGGTTTTGCTTGTTTCCACAGGAAATAAAGGCTATAGATTTATTCTTGGTTAAGAAAAATAAGGTTTGATTGAGGAAGACCCCTTGGAAAATCTCCACTGGGAATGGATGGCTCAGATGATCCAACATTTCAGAGCACCTCTGTTGCAGTTTCTTCTGAGTTCTGCATCCAGAACAGCTTCAAGGTTGCTGGCTGAAGATGATCGAGTCTCTCAGGACTTGACCATAATCCTAAATTTTCTTTGGGTCCCCATAACATTACCAGCACCCCCAATCACAGGAAGTAGCACAGAAAACTACACCCACATTCCAAAAAAAATAGGTTATGGATGTTTATCTTTGTTTAGCGTGTTAGTTACAAGTTATAGATAATGGTCAAGAAGAAGACTAAACAAAGGAGATAAGATTCAGGGTTTTTATTTAGAAAAGAAAAAGGGGGAAATGTTGTGAGATAATGCTCTTCTACACTGTAAAAAATTGTCATTCATATGGGTTTAATAGAATGCTGATTGACTAGGAAGGAAGTATAGGCAGGACAACCAGACTAGAAGAATTTTGGGAAGAGGAAAGGCAGATAGATGTAGAGTCAGCAAGATGAGAATGAATGCCTCACTGAGAAAAGGTACAAGGCCACATGGCTAAACATTTATGGTTTAATTTAAGTTGCATGAACAAATTAATAAGCCTGAGCTAATAGACCAAACAGTTTATAATTAGTATAAGCCTCTGTGTGTTTCTTTGGAAGTGAGCAGCTGCAGGACCAGGTAGAACAGAAACTTCAGTCAACAGATCCTTTCTCTGGCTATAGGAGCATACTGGTTCACTTGGTGACTTAGCTGGGAGACCACCCTGTGATACATGCCTCAGTATTACATCACTAAGCCCAATACAAGGTTTCTCTCTAGCAGTCCTTTCTTGCTGCTTCCAGTAACGAGGGCTGAACTGCCAACACAAGAAGCAGAGTCAATAAAAAGCAAGAATGGCAGTTTGCAGGCCAAACTGCTCAAAGTGGCAAGGTAGCTGGCTGACAACTGAAGAAGAGGGAGCTGAAGAGTTCCCAGAGATGGTCAAGTTGGGATGAGACAGTGAAACCAGACAAAGAGCAAGAGCAGAGGCTGAAGGACAGAAGGCTATAATATCCAAAAGACACATCGTGGTTATTGGAAGATTTCCAGAGACTTGTCAAGCCTTTGGAACTGAGGATTTCAGATACTTCAGGGTCTGGAGCTGTAAAACTGACAGCTGTCAAGGTCATGTCCTTATCTAAACATAATCCAGAACTCAGCTTCTGCTAAGGGCTAAGGCATTTTAACTTCCTTGGAGTACAGAAGTACTGCAGCTCACATTTTGTAGGGCTTAGATCCTACAAGGAGCTGTAACACTAGAGGGCGCCAAATGCCACTGTACTGGCCTGCCTGTGGCCACCTCACTAGTGTCAAACACAGGGGCACCAAAGCTCAGTCCACAAAGTGCTTCTCTCCTTACCTACTCAAGGTTCCTATGGAGGTAAGACAAAAGTCCCCCAGTCCGATGACTGGTTCAAGGGCACAAGGAAAGAAAATAAGTAGAATTGGGAGCAGATTCAGAAACTAGGAATTTGCTGTAAGGGCTCAGACCAATTAGAAAAGGAGAAGGAATGAAATCAGCATTTTTAGGTACTCAAAACAAATTAATGTGTCTAGGTACAAAGGCAACAATGTGAAAATGAGCTGGCTGGCTTGTTTGCTTGGTCCTGCTCTACAAATTCTAACTGATCCATTTACGTTACCAATTACTTCTGGGTCAATTTAGTTCTTTATTCAATGTTCAACAAACTTTCAACATAATGCACATCAAGCTTAAAATAGAAATCCTACCCTGTGGTAGGAGAAGAGGGAAGGAGAAATTGTGTGTTTGTTTGTTTTGAAGCAGGGTCTTTCTAGTAACTCTAGCTGTTCTTGAACTCAGAGATCCATCTGCCTCTGCCTCCCAAGTACTAGGATCAAAGGCATGAACCACCACATCTGGCTGAAACTGTGGTTTTTAAAAGGGGGGGGGGACAGGTGGTGGTGGCGGCGCACGCTTTTATCCCAGCACTCGGGAGGCAGAGGCAGGTGAATCTCTGTGAGTTTGAGTCCAGCCTGGTCTACAAGAGCTAGTACCAGGACAGCTAGAACTGAAACCCTGTCCCAAAAAACCAAGGAGAATTGTGTGTGTGTGTGTGTGCACGCGTGCATGTGAGCATGCTTAAGTGTATACATTCCTACCACGTGTGTACAAGAACCTATCTATCAATGTCAGAAGAAAGCACTGGATTCCCTGGAACTGGAGATACAGTTAAGTTGTGAGCTGCTTTGTGGGTGGGTACTGAGACCTGAAATAAAGCCCTTGCAAGAAAAATATTTGTAATTTAAAGTGCACTTTTTTTTTCTTCCTAGGTGGGCATTAGTGCCCTAAGTACCACTGTCTACAGCTTTATTCTGTTATTAGTCACTTCACAAAAAAAAAAAAAAAACAGGTCTGCAAGCCCCATACCTCCTCTCTCACTTTATTGAGTCTAGGAAGACAACCAATAACTTTCTTACTCTTCTCTCAGCAAAATATCAGCATTAGTAACACAATTACAATTAACATTGATTGAGTATTCTCAAGGACCAACCACTAGGCAAAAGACACACCCACAGACATAAAAATGTGTGATGAAACAAAGGGAAAATAAAAATAAAATAGTTTTCTTCCGATAAGAAACTTGGAGACAGGCCAAAGAAACAAAAAAAACTCAAACTGGAATAGACAGTGGATTCATAAACAATCTTTTTAGGAGATAAATCACTGAATAAGCACACACAAATAAGGTGGTATTCAAAAATGGGGCACAGCTCATAGAGCAGCTGTAGTTTAAGTAGCAAAATCTGTTCCTAAGAAATGTATTATTAATAGATTTTGAATTATTAGTCTCCACTTCACCTTTATTGATCTGAGAACGGGAATTCAATTGCTTTGGGGTTAAACTAAACACCGAAATTGTCAGAAAGCTCATTTCCCTTATAATGTTCCTCGAGAATCTCTGATTTACTTTCAAATAATCAAGCTGAACACAATGAAAATTGACTTATGCCTAAAATGAAATGAAAGAGAAAAAAAAGCAGTTCTGCATGGTAATTCTTGGCTAGAGACATGTACATGTATATGTGAACACACACAAGCATTTTTGACAGGCAAGTAAAAATAAATAAATTTTTAATATTTAATATTCTTAATAAAAACTATTTGTGATAAGAAAAAGGATGAAAAAGCAGGGAAACTTCTGTGAGTTGTGTCAGCCTTGTTTATATAGTGAGTTCAGACCAGCTAGGGCTACATAGTGAGACCCTGTCTTAAAATAGGGTCTCTCTGTTGTGTAGCTCCAGTTAAGGTGTGCATTACCATGCTGGGCAAAGATGACACTTTGTGTTGAGAATGCTTTAAAAATACAAAAATAAAGCAGGGCAGTGGTGGTGCATGCCTTTAATCCAGCACTTGGGAGGCAGAAGCAGACAGATCTCTGTAAGTTCGAGGCCAGTCTGGTCTATAAAGTGAGTTCTAGGAAAAAGGCTACACTGAGAAACCCTGTCTCAAAACACCAGGGGAAAAAAAATGAAAAATGGTGCCAATGGTTAGAGGGCACTGGTTGCTCTTACAATTGGCCAAGGTTCAACTCCCATAATCCATACGGTAGTTCACAACACACTAGTAACTCCAGTTACAAGGATTCAATGCCCTCTTCTGGCTTGAGAATCGTGCATAGACATACATGCAGGCAAAATAGCCATACGCATAAAATGTTTTAAAGGCATGAATTAATGCCCCAAACAGGTACTATTACATAAATAATAGAAGTTCCCTTGATTACCAAGGTATAGACACTGTCTATAATCGTGCCATCTCCAATGCCCAATCATCAGGTATAAAAATGAAAATTCCACTTGTAAACACTTTCATCTTGTTTTAAATATAAAAACAAAAACAATACCCGGCACCCTTGTAAATATGACTACCATAAGGCATAGAAAGTGTCCTTAACGCAACCGACTCCAAAACAAGGCTTGGGAAATATTTGTGTTCCCCTTATCCTCCTCCGCTCACTGCCTCGATAAGCAGATGAAATCCCAAGCTAAGGTTTCACATCAGACACTCTACAACTAAGTCCTGACATCTCCAGTGTGCCAACCCCGTTATGCACTGAAGGGACAACATTCTTTTTGTTTAAAAACAAAAAACAAAAACACTTCAGCCTTGACAGTCATCATACTTGGCATCTCTGCTGGAAAAATGTACTGGCTGCAGGTCCACTGGATATTTTATTTCTGAAAGATTATAGAGTCCAATAATAACTGGTAGGTGACACTCTGTTTTAACAAATTTTTCTATTTTAAAGTGTAAGCCAACTTACTAATTTGCTACCAAATATGTATTTATTTGAGTTATTTTCCAGATTGTATAGTTTTCTCAAGCATATTAGTATTTTAAGGTATTTAGATAGGATACACTGTACACATTATGCCAACTGGGGGAAATGGGAAACTAAAGAGTTCCACAGACGTCATTCAGCTATTTCATTATCTGTTAGTTTAGGACAGGGGATGTAGCTCACTTAAGTAATTGCCAAGTGTACAGTCAATCCCCAGGGTAGCATAAATTTATCCTGTAATTCCAGGACTCTGAAAGTAGAAACAGGAGATTCAGCAGCAGTTCAAGGTCATCCTTAGCTACTCAGGAAGTTCAAAACCAGCTTGGGCAGGAAAATTATGTCCAAAAAAGCCCACAAAACAAACAAACAAACCCTACACTTTAAATTTCCTGTTATTTTGTATGGTTTTGGGGGAGTGGAGGCTAATAGTACATTAAAAAAAAAAAAAAACAGGGCTTCAAGATGGTAAAGATACTTGGCCTGGTGACCTGAGTTTAATCCCTGAAATCAACACAAAGGTGAAGATTACTTACTCCACAGTTTTCCTCTGGCTTCCACACTGATTGTAGTACAAACACTTAAACATACATCATATCACAAAATAAATTTAAAAAAAATACATAGAGAGATGAGAATAGGAAAAGCAATAGAGCAGGAAAATCATAGAGAAGAAGGAACTTTAAGAATATAGAATCAGGCTGGAAAGATGGCTCAGAGGATAAGAGCACTGGCTGCTCTTCCAGAGGACCCGGGATTCAATTCCCAGCACCCACAGGGCTATTCACAACTGACTACAGGGAATCTGAAACCCGCACACAGACATACATGCAGGCAAAACACCAATGCACATAAAGTAAAAATAAATCAATTTATTTTTTTTAATATTTATTTATTAAGTATACAATATTCTGTCTGCATATATGCCTAGAGGCCAGAAGAGGGCATCAGATCTCATTACAGATGGTTGTGAGCCACCATGTGGTTGCTGGGAATTGAACTCAGGACCTTTGGAAGAGCAGGCAATG